>NW_026942121.1:0-15922 GCF_024139115.2 Armigeres subalbatus
TACTTTAATGAAATGTAGCACTGAATTTGCGGTGCGGGAAACCCCTTCAAACAGTTTGTTTCGAGCAACATTTCACCGTTTCCAGTTGATGAGTCCAAACGTGTGAATGGGGGGTCACGGTTAGTCGACGACTAACGAGCTGTTCCGAGATGATTTTCTTCTTGAAGACACTACATTTTCACAAAAATACTTCTCTAGTTATTTCCTTCGAAGACAAGGAAAGAAAATAAGCTTAGATTATGCTGAGTCCACCCTCGTGCCATCAGACGAGTGCCCAATCTACTATGAACGCCTCAGATTAGCCATATTGTAGGGGAACGGTTCGCCACTTCATCTCATAGCTCCTATTTCCATCCCATCAAAAACAAAGCAATGGAAAAGAATTTGGTTTGTTTATTATTTTTGTGATTTATTTCAGCAGTGAACACGCATGTTTACAAAAAGAAGCGACAAATTTGGTGCCATATTTCTTTGTTTAGCGATGAGATGGATATATGTACAGTGAGATGGAGATCGGAACAGTTCCCCTATTTAATTTGATACTGTGTCCGCTCTCATAGATGCAGACGACCGTTCAACCTACTTTTCACCCGACACCTCAGATCAACTTAGCGACTGTGAATGTATCACACTAAGTTTTCCTTTTTCGAGCTCGGCAAAATGAAGTTCAGCAGAAAATTTCGTTTGTTACTGATTCTCAGCAAAAAACAAACAGTGGGTAATGTCTGTGACATAACCGCTAAGTGGACGTAGGACTTGACTTGACCATGCCTTTAAGATACATAATATGTCCAAATTTCTCACATCAACTATTTTGGATAAATAATCGGCGTTGCATACCATTCCTTGGCAAAATCTTCTCATCAAACCGACACAGAAATCAAATCTACCTCGAACAAAAATCATCAAAAACAATTCAAGACAAAATTTTCAAAACGACTTATCTGCTTCGGAGGTGAACTAGCCTTGGGCTAAAAACCTCTTTAATAAAGATTATAATAAAAACTTATCTGCTTTTGTAAACTAAGATTTAAACGACGATTTGACGAATCTGATAGCTCACTCACGCAAACCAACACCATGAACAGGTAGCGCAATCTTTCACCTACCTATTGATGGTTTTGGTTTGCGTGGGAGAACTATCAGATTCGTCAAATCGTCGTTTGAATCTTTGTTTACAAAAGCAGATAAGTCGTTTTGAAAATTTTGTCTTGAATTCAGGAAGTATCTGTCCGGTCACGGAATATTAGCCTCGACAGTGGCAACCTTCCCACTGAAGGACTGCCTGAAATAAGCCACAAGTTGGCCCAGCAGGGGATGTAGGGCCTCCTAATGGAACGTACACACGGTCAAGCAGTTTGACCAACATTGACTCCACCTCTCGTTTATTCAAACATCCATCAAGTTTTACCAACAGTGGCACGAACAATCAATTTATTCGACCAACAATATCACACACGAACGACCGAAGTGCCAACTTGAGCACCAACCATCAAAAAATATATGGGAGTTTGTGCAACTTCACTACAAATGCTCAAACATGTTCGGCGAACCTTGACTCCACCCCCGTCAACTCAAACCAAAATCAAACCGTTTTATTTTTTTCCAACCGAGCCGCCAACTGTCAAATGGTTGTTCGAACAACTTCATACACGTTCAAACAAAGCAGCAACCGAAGCGTTTTCTTGGGGGCGGAGTCAATGTTCGTCAAACTGCTTGACTGGTGTGTACGTTGCTTAATGCGTGCGATAGCGACTGAAGGAGAATATTATTTTTAACTCTTAGAGCCTTGAAAAAGGCTGTTTGCTTCGGCTAATTCCAAAAAGTAAGAAAACGATCTTTTCAAATAACCGCGAATTTCTAGTGGTGGTATAAAAAGACTGAATGCTCTGCGAGCGAATGCACTTTTCTTTTATACCTTATTTTGAATCTTCTCTGCTTCCCAATTGGTGGGCCAATCAGCCAGTGTCTTGTATCCCGCTTCTTTGTCAGCCAAAGCGTCATCATCATCAACGCGTTCGAGAAGGGCTTCTTCTTTTTTACGCTTGTTGCTCGCTGCTGGCGTCTATTTCCTAACGGGGCTTTTCGCTTGATACAGGCCAATAAGCCGGGCAAGCGAGCTTAGAATTGAATCATTTGTTTGAGAAACTGCATAAGTCCATTTTACACATTTTCGAGAAAACAACAAAAAACTGTTTTTGAACAAATTGGCACCGAGGATTCAGAATACATAAAAATCTCATTTTGGCCAAAAATGTTACATATGCAGTTTCTCAAACAAACGGTTCAATTGCAGTTCAGGTGAGAAGTACGTGTTCTTTTCTGAGACAACATTGTTAGTAGTAGATGGAAGGAAACACCCGGACATGGGATTTCGGATGATAAGATTTAGAATTGGTAACATGGGACGATCATTCAGTCACGTTCGCTTTGTGTGCGGTCAGTATCAAACAATGTTTATCTACATATTTTTTAATCAATGCCAAAAAATCCAACATTTGATGAAAAATCGGTTGATAGTTTATCAATGTTTGAGCTGTTATCGGTGTTTTTTTTAATCCAAATATCCAAATATTATGTGAGAGATTTGGACATCTTATGTTTTTTTTAGGCATGGTCAAGCGAAGTCCTTGGTCCACTTCGCGGTTAAATCAGAAAAATTATCCACTGTTAGTTTTGACGCTATTTATGAAAATCACGCTTAAAATTTTATCTCTAGAATATTGGATTTGGCACCCAAGTACAATTTCTATCCCGAAGGGTATTGAAAGCTTTGATATTGATCTCTATTATTGGCTCACTGAAGAACCCTTTGTTTTTTGGACATACATGCTGCATCATGTGGTTTTTCTTCAGCCTGTCTCGGCTCATCACCGATGCCGGCCGGTCTCGGCTCGACTCTGCTGCTGCCGGTATCTGCTCAGCATTGCTGCTTTTTCGGGTCTGTAGGGTGGACTGCTGCTGTACTGGCTAGGTTTCGGCTGATGATGGCGGCTTCGATGGTGTCGATCCGAAAAAGCGGTCGGTGCAGACTTCATTCCCTGCTAAAAGGTGTGAGTGCTGTTCAATCGATGATGCGGTTGCTTCGCTTGTCCCGGTCAGAATGAAAGGAAAAAATCGCGTTGCGCTATTTTATGGCTTCTCGGCAGACCCAGCAGCTGCTCATTCGCTGGTGTCTGCACCAATCAGAACGTGGTAATTATGCGGTACCCATATTTATAGGTTCCCTTGATCTCAATGTTTTTCTTAGGGATGAATGACCGCCTGAGTTAATATCCCTCAAAAACAAACCATCATCATCAATGTTTTTCATTGAAACAGTTTCATGCCTATTGAAACAAGTTTTTCGGGTCTTATCAAGCATGAACATGAAAGGCATACTTGAAATCTGTCGATTGAGGGGCTTACCGCAGAAATTCGTCCACTGAGACGAACGCTATTAACGTTTAAAATCTTTCAACACAGCGTAACGCGGTTGATTTGAATATTTTGGAATGACACCCGGTATAGTAAAGAGAGACGTAAGTCCTGCGTCAAAATTTACTGTATCTCAGGAACCGAAACATCACTTTTACTGAGATCTTGGCGAAAGCCATGTTTGCTGAAACTCGGCAGTGCCCACATCGGGAAAATACAAAAATGCTGAGATCGCGGCGAAAAAAAATAAGTTTGTAGTATCGAATACAGTATCCAGACCTCGCTAATCCGACGACTCGTTAGTCCGGATCTCGCTAATTCGGAATTTTCCGGATTTAAACACATCATGCTGTCAGTTTTCAAATTTGTGCTGAGATTATGTTTTGATTCATTTGTATGGATTTGACAGTCGGATTAAATAGAGAAACCTCGATAGTCAGGCCTAAGATGAATACAGTACTAGGTGCTCCAATCTGTCAAGTTTGTGGAAGAGAAGAAGGCGGGGGTGAAAAATACTAAAATCCAAGATGGCTGAATCGTGAATTTGGCAGATTGGAACACCTAGTGGTGTATTCATCTTGGTCAGACCATACATTTGTGGGATCAGCGAGGGTATACTGTATTATGTTTTCGAAACCCTTTACGAACAAAAATATGTTTTTGGATCTTGAGTTGATGACGCCAGCAATGCATCGGACAAAAAAGGAGTAAACAACAATTGAAATCACCACATGTTCAACCAGAGTAAAGTGGAGAGGTAAGTTCCCGCCATTGAAAGCAGGTGAAAACATGTGAAATGGACATCAAAGTGACAAAAGTCGATGTTGGAATTCCTGTATGTGAATGAATACGATACTCATGACCTGTCTGGCTACAAAACTCATTGTCGCATGGTAGGGTTGTGGGCTAAAATCCATAAATCGCTTGTTACTTTCTTTCCAGCTTCTGGAAGAAGCTTTCCAGCTTCTGGAAGAAGCTTTCCAGCTTCTGGAAGAAGCTTTCCAGCTTCTGGAAGAAGCTTTCCAGCTTCTGGAAGAAGCTTTCCAGCTTCTGGAAGAAGCTTTCCAGCTTCTGGAAGAAGCTTTCCAGCTTCTGGAAGAAGCTTCAGCTTCTGGAAGAAGCTTCCAGCTTCTGGAAGAAGCTTTCCAGCTTCTGGAAGAAGCTCCAGCTTCTGGGAGAAGCCCAGCTTCTGGGAAGCTTTCCAGCTTCTAGGAGAAGCTTCCAGCTTCTGGGAGAAGCTTTCCAGCTTCTGGGAGAAGCTTCCAGCTTCTGGGAGAAGCTTAGCTTCTGGGAGAAGCTTCCAGCTTCTGGGAGAAGCCCAGCTTCTGGGAGAAGCTTTCCAGCTTCTGGGAGAAGCTTTCCAGCTTCTGGGAGAAGCTTTCCAGCTTCTGGGAGAAGCTTTCCAGCTTCTGGGAGAAGCTTTCCAGCTTCTGGGAGAAGCTTTCCAGCTTCTGGGAGAAGCTTTCCAGCTTCTGGGAGAAGCTTTCCTGTTTCTGGTAGAAGAAGCTTCCCAGCTTCTGGGAGAAGAAGCTTCCCAGCTTCTGGGAGAAGAAGCTTCCCAGCTTCTAGTAGAAGAAGCTTTCCAGCTTCTGGTAGAAGAAGCTTCCCAGCTTCTGGGAGAAGCTTTCCAGATTCTGGGGGAAGTATTCCGGCTTCTGGGAGAAGCTTTCCAGCTTTTAGGAGAAGCTTTCCAGCTTTTAGGAGAAGCTTTCCGGCTTCCGGGATAAGCTTTCCAGCTTTTGGGAGAAGCTTTCCAGCTTCTGGGAGAAGCTTTCCAGCTTCTGGGAGAAGCTTTCCAGCTTCTGGGAGAAGCTTTCTAGCTTCTGGGAGAAGCTTCCAGCTTCTGGGAGAAGCCTAGCTTCTGGGAGAAGCTTTCCAGCTTCTGGGAGAAGCTTTCCAGCTTCTGGGAGAAGCTTCCAGCTTCTGGGAGAAGCTTTCCAGCTGGGAGAAGCTCCAGCTTCTGGGAGAAGCTTCTCCAGCTTCCTGGGAGAAGCCTCCAGCTTCTGGGAGAAGCTTCCAGCTTCCTGGGAGCAGCCAGCTTCCTGGGAGTAGCTTCCAGCCTGGGAGAAGCCTAGCTCTGGGAGAAGCTTCCAGCTTCTGGGAGAGAAGCCTCCCCAGCTTCTGGGAGAGCTCCAGCTTCCTGGGAGAAGCTTCCAGCTTCCTGGGAGAAGCTGGGCTTTCCAGCTCCTGGAGAAGCTCACTTCTGCTTCCAGCTTCTGGGGAGAAGCCCAGCTCTGGGAAGCCCAGCTTCTGGGAGAAGCTTCCAGCTTCTGGGAGAAGCCCAGCTTCGGGAGAAGCTTCCAGCTCTGGGAAGCCTCCAGCTTCTGGGAGGCCCAGCTCTGGGAGAAGCTTCCAGCTTCTGGGGAGAAGCTTCCAGCTCTGGGAGAAGCCTTCCAGCCTGGGAGCTTCCAGCCTGGGGAGCTCCAGCTCTGGGAGCTTCCAGCTTCTGGGAGAAGCTTTCCAGCTTCTGGGAGAAGCTTCCAGCTTCTGGGAGAAGCCCAGCTCTGGGAGAAGCTTCCAGCTTCTGGGAGAAGCTCCAGCTTCTGGGAGAAGCTTCCAGCCTGGGAGAGCTTCCAGCTCCTGGGAAGCTTCCAGCTCTGGGAGAAGCCCAGCTTCTGGGAGAAGAGCTCTAGCCTGGGAGAAGCTTCCAGCCTGGAGAAGCTTCCAGCTTCTGGGAGCTTTCCAGCTTCTGGGGAGAAGCCCAGCTTCTGGGAGAAGCTCCAGCTCCTGGGAGAAGCTCCAGCTCTGGGAGAAGCTTCCAGCTTCTGGAGAAGCTCCAGCTTCTAGCTTCTTCAGCTTCTGGGAGAAGCTTCCAGCTTCTGGGAGAAGCTCTAGCCTGGGAGAAGCTCCAGCCAGAGCTCCAGCTCTGAGAAGCTCTGCCTGGGAGCTCAGCCTGGGAGAAGCCCAGCTTCTGGGACGCTTCCCAGCTTCTGAGAAGCTCAGCCAGCTTCCAGCTTCTGGGAGAAGCTTCCAGCTTCTGGGAGAAGCTTCCAGCTTCTGGGAGAAGCTTCCAGCTTCTGGGAGAAGCTTTCCAGCCTGGGAGAAGCTTCCAGCTTCTGGGAGAAGCTTCCAGCCTGGGAGAAGCTTTCCAGCTTCTGGGAGAAGCTTTCCAGCTCTGGGAGAAGCTTTCCAGCTTCTGGCAGAAGCTTCCAGCTTCTGGGAGAAGCCCAGCTTCTGGGAGAAGCTTTCCAGCTTCCTGGGGAGAAGCTTCCAGCTTCTGGGAGAAGCCCAGCCTTTCCAGCTTCTGGGAGAAGCCTAGCTTTGGGAGAAGCTCTTGGGAGAAGCTTCCAGCTTCTGGGAGAAGCTTCCAGCTCTGGGAGAAGCTAGTTTCTGGGAGAAGCTTTCCAGCTTCTGGGAGAAGAAGCTTCCAGCTTCTGGAGAAGCTTCCAGCTTCTGGGAGAAGAAGCTTTCCAGCTTCTGGGAGAAGCCCAGCTTCTGGGAGAAGCTTCCAGCCTGGGAGAAGCTTTCTGGGGAGAAGCCTAGCTTCCTGGGAGAAGCTTCCAGCTCTGGGGAGAAGCCTAGCTTCTGGGAGAAGCTTCCAGCTTCTGGGAGAAGCTTTCCAGCTTCTGGGAGAAGCTTCCAGCTTCTGGGAGAAGCTTTCCAGCTCTGGGAGAAGCTTTCCAGCTTCTGGGAGAAGCCCAGCTTCTGGGAGAAGCTTCCAGCTTCTGGGAGAAGCCTAGCTTCTGGGAGAAGCTTCCAGCTTCTGGGAGAAGCCCAGCCTGGGAGAAGCTCCAGCTTCTGGGAGAAGCTTCCAGCTTCCTGGGAGAAGCTTCCAGCTCTGGGAGAAGCTCCAGCCTGGGGAAGCTTCCAGCTCTGGGAGAAGCTCAGCTTCTGGGAGAAGCTTCAGCCTGGGCTGAAGCTTTCCAGCTCTGGGAGAAGCTTTCCAGCTTCTGGGAGAAGCTTCCAGCCTGGGGAGAGCTTCCAGCTTCTGGGAGAAGCTTTCCAGCTTCTGGGAGAAGCTTCCAGCTTCTGGGAGAAGCTTTCCAGCTTCTGGGAGAAGCTTCCAGCTTCTGGGAGAAGCTTCCAGCTTCTGGGAGAAGCTTCCAGCTTCTGGGGAGAAGCTTTCCAGCTTCTCTGGGAGAAGCCCAGCTTCTGGGAGAAGCTTCCAGCTTCTGGGAGCAGCTTCTCCAGCTTCTGGGAGAAGCTTCCAGCTTCTGGGAGAAGCTTTCTCCAGCTCTGGGAGAAGCTCAGCTTCTGGGAGAAGCTTTCCAGCTCTGGGAGAAGCTTCCAGCTTCCTGGGAGAAGCCCAGCTTCTGGGAGAAGCCTCCAGCTTCTGGGAGAAGCTTTCCAGCTTCTGGGAGAAGCCCAGCTTCTGGGAGAAGCCTAGCTTCTGGGAGAAGCTAGCTTCTGGGAGAAGCTTTCCAGCTTCTGGGAGAAGCTTCCAGCTCTGGGAGAAGCTTCCAGCTTCTGGGAGAGCTTCCAGCCTGGGAGAAGCTCCAGCTTCTGGGAGAAGCCCAGCTTCTGGGAGAAGCTTCCAGCTCCTGGGAGAAGCTTCTCCAGCTTCTGGGAGAAGCTCCAGCCTGGGAGAAGCTTCCCAGCTTTGGGGAGAAGCTTCCAGCTTCTGGGAGAAGCTCCAGCCTGCAGCTTCCAGCCTGGGAGAAGCTTCCAGCTTCTGGGAGAAGCTTCTCCAGCTCTGGGACAAGCTTCCAGCTCTGGGGAGAAGCTTCCAGCCTTTGGGAGAGAAGCCTCCCAGCTCTGGGAGAAGCTTCCAGCTTCCTGGGGAGAAGCTTCCCAGCCCTTGGGAGAAGCTCCAGCTCTGGGGAAGCTTCTCCAGCTTCCAGACAGCTTCTCCGAGCTCTGGGAGAAGCCTCCAGCTTCTGGGAGAAGCTTCCAGCTTGGGAGAAGCCTCCAGCTTTTCGATAGCCCAGCTTCTGGGAGAAGCTTTCCAGCTTCTGGGAGAAGCCTTCCAGCTTCCTGGGAGAAGCTTCCAGCCTGGGAGAAGCCCAGCTTCTGAGCAGCTTCCAGCCTGGGAGAAGCTTCCAGCTCTGGGAGAGCAGCTCAGCTCTGGGAGAAGCTTCCAGCCTGAGAAGCTTCCAGCTTCTGGAGAAGCTTCCAGCTTCTGGGGAGAAGCTTCCAGCTTCTGGGAGAAGCTTCCAGTTTTAGAGAAGCCTTTCCAGCTTCTGGAGAAGCTTTCCAGCTCTGGGAGAAGCCCAGCTTCTGGGAGAAGCTCTAGCTCTGGGAGAAGCTTTTAGCCTGGGGAGAAGTTTCTCCAGCTCTGGGAGAAGCTTCCAGCTTCCTGGGAGAAGCTTCCCGCCTCTGGGGAGAAGCTTTCCGCCTCTGGGGAGAAGCCTTCCAGCTACTGGGAGAAGCTTCCAGCTCTGGGAGAAGCTTCCAGCTCTGGGAGAAGCCCAGCTTCTGGGAGAAGCTTCCAGCCTGGGAGAAGCTTCCAGCTCTGGGAGAAGCTTCCAGCTTCCTGGGAGAAGCCCAGCTTCTGGGAGAAGCTCAGCTTCTGGGGAGAAGCTTCCAGCTTCTGGGAGAAGTTTAGCTTTCCAGCTTGGAGAAGCTTCCAGCTCTGGGAGAAGCCCAGCCTGGAAGCTTTCAGTTTCCAGCTTCCTGGAGAAGCTTCCAGCTTCTGGGAGAAGCTTTCCAGCTTCCAGCTTCTTGGGAGAAGCTCAGCCTGGGAGAAGCTTCCAGCCTGGGAGAAGCTTCCAGCTCTGGGAGAAGCTCTCCAGCTTCTGGGGAGAAGCTTCTCCAGCTCTGGGAGAAGCTTCCAGCTCTGGGAGAAGCTTCCAGCTCTGGGAGAAGCAGCCCCAGCTCTGGGAGTAGCTTCCAGCTCTGGAGAAGGCTTCCCAGCTCTGGGAGAAGCCCAGCCTGGCAGAAGCTTCCAGCTTCTGGGAGAAGCTTCCAGCTCTGGGAGAAGCTTCCAGCTCTGGGAGAAGCTTCCAGCTTTGGGGAGAGCTTTCCAGCTCCAGCCTGGGAGCAGCTCTCCCAGCTTCCTGGGACAGCTTCCAGCTCTGGGAGAAGCCCAGCCTGGATAGCTTCCAGCTGGAGCAGCTCTCCAGCTTCTGGGAGAAGCCCAGCCTGGGAGAAGTCCAGCTTCTGGGAGAAGCTCTTCCAGCCTGGGAGAAGCTTCCAGCCTGGGAGAAGTTTTAGCTTCCAGAAGCTTCCAGCTCTGGTAGCTTCCTGGGAGAAGCCTAGCTTTCTGGGAGAAGCTTTCCAGCTCTGGGAGAAGCTCTGGGGCTGGCTCTGGGAGAAGCTTCCAGCTTCTGGGAGAAGCCTAGCTCTGGGAGGTTTAGCTTCTAGCTCTGGGGAGAAGCTTTCCAGCTTCTGGGAGAAGCTTCAGCTTCTGGGAGAAGCTGGGAGAAGCTTCCAGCTTCTGGGAGAAGCCTAGCTTCCTGGGGAGAAGCTTCCAGCTTCTGGGGAGAAGCCTAGCTTCCTGGGAGAAGCTTTCCAGCTTCTGGGAGAAGCCTAGCTTCTGGGAGAGAGCTTCCAGCTAGCCTGGGGAGAAGCTTCCAGCCTGTAGTTTTTCTGGGAGAAGCCTCTGGGAGAAGCTTCAGCTCTGGGAGAAGCCTGGGGAGAAGCTTCCAGCTTCTGGGAGAAGCTTCCAGCTCTGGGGAGAAGCTTCCAGCTCTGGGAGAAGCTTCCAGCTTCTGGGAGAAGCTTCCAAGCTTCTGGGAGAAGCTTTCCAGCTTCTGGGAGAAGCTTCCAGCTCTGGGGAGAAGCTTCTCCAGCTTCCTGGGAGAAGCTTCCAGGCTTCTGGGAGAAGCCCAGCTCTGGGAGCTTCCAGCTCTGGGAGAAGCTCCAGCTTCCTGGGGAGAAGCCCAGCTTCTGGGAGAAGCCCAGGCTTCTGGGAGAAGCTTCCAGCTTCTGGGAGAAGCTTCCAGCTTCTGGGAGAAGCTTTCCAGCTTCTGGGAGAAGCCTAGCTTCTGGGAGAAGCTCTCCAGCTTCTGGGAGAAGCTTCTAGCTTCTGGGAGAAGCTTCCAGTTTAGAAGCTCCAGCTCTGGGGAGAAGCTCCAGCTCTGGGAGAAGCTTCCAGCCTGGGGAGAAGCCTAGCCAGCTTCCAGTTTCCTGGGAGAAGCTTCCAGCTCTGGGCAGCAGCTTTTCCAGCTCTGGGGAGAAGTTTCCAGCCTGGGGAGAAGCTTCCAGCTTCTGGAGAAGCTTCCAGCTTCTGGGACAGCTTCCAGCCTGGGAGACAGCTTCCAGCTTCCTGGGAGAAGCTCAGCTCTGGGAGAAGCTTCCAGCTTCCAGCTTCCTGGGAGTAGCTTCAGCTTCCTGGGAGAAGCTTCCAGCTCTGGGAGAAGCTCCAGCTTCCAGAGGCCCAGCTCTGGGGAAGCTTCCAGCTTCTGGGAGAAGCTTCCAGCTCTGGGAGAAGCCTAGCTCTGGGAGAAGCTTCCAGCTCTGGGAGAAGCTTTCCAGTTTGGGAGAAGCCCAGCTCTGGGAGAAGCTGGCTTCTCAGCTCGGTTCTGGGAGAAGCCCAGCCTGGTAAGAAGCTTCCTGCTCTGGGAGAAGCTTTCCAGGCCGGGAGAAGCTCTAGCTCTGGGAGAAGCTTCAGTTTGGGGAGAAGCTCTTGGGAGCTTCAATAGCTTTGGGAGTAGCCCAGCCTAGTTTCTCCAGTTTGCTCTGGGAAGCCTAGCTTCAGCTCTGGGAGAAGCCTAGTTTGGGAGAAGCCCAGCTCTGGGAGAAGCTTCCAGCTCTGGGAGAAGCTTCTAGGCTCTGGGAGAAGCTCTCCAGTTTCCTGGGGAGCCTAGCTCTGGGAGAAGCCCAGCTCTGGGAGAAGCTCTTTCCAGCTTCTGGGAGAAGCCCAGCTCTGGGAGAAGCTTCCAGCTCTGGGAGAAGCTTCCTGGGAGAAGCTTCCAGCTCTGGGAGAAGCTTCTAGCTTCTGGGAGAAGTTTTCCAGCTCTGGGAGAAGCTAGCTTTTGGGAGAAGCTTAGCTCTGGGAGAAGTTCAGCTTCTGGGGAGAAGCCCAGCTCTGGTAGAAGAAGCTTCCTGCTTCTGGTAGAAGCTTTCCCAGCTTCTGGTAGAAGAAGCTTCACGCTTCTGGTAGAAGAAGCTGGAAGCCTCCTTCAAGAGGGGCCTGGAAGCCTCCTTTCAAAGGCCTGGAAGCCTTCAAGAGGAAGCCCTTCAAGAGGCCACAGCCTCCTTTCAAGAGGCCTGGAAGCCTCCTTCAAGAGGCCCTGGAAGCCTCCTTCAAGAGGGCCAGCCTCCTTTCAAGAGGCCCGGCCCTTCAAGAGGCCCAGCCCCTTCAAGAGGCCTGAAGCCCTCCTTCAAGAGGCCTGGAAGCCTCCTCAAGAGGCCTGGAAGCCTCCCTTCAAGAGGCCCAGCCTCCCTTTCAAGAGGCCCAGCCTCCTTCAAGAGGCCCGGAAGCCTCCCTTC
This sequence comes from Armigeres subalbatus, assembly GCF_024139115.2. Taxonomy (NCBI): domain Eukaryota; kingdom Metazoa; phylum Arthropoda; class Insecta; order Diptera; family Culicidae; genus Armigeres; species Armigeres subalbatus. The sequence continues at coordinate 11,731 of NW_026942121.1, forward strand.
AAGAGGCCCGAAGCCTCCTCAAGAGGCCTGGAAGCCTCCTTCAAGAGGCCCAGCCCTCCTTTCAAGAGGCCTGGAAGCCTCCTTTCAAGAGGGCCTGGGAAGCCTCCTTCAAGAGGCCTGGAAGCCTCCCCTTCAAGAGGCCTGGAAGCCTCCTTCAAGAGGCCCAAGCTCCTTTCAAGAGGCTCGGAAGCCTCCTTCAAGAGGCCTGGAAGCCTCCTTCAAGAGGCCCAAGCCTCCTTCAAGAGGCCCAGCCTCCTTTCAAGAGGGCCTGGAAGCCTCCTTCAAGAGGCCTGGAAGCCTCCTTCAAGAGGCCCGGAAGCCTCCTTCAAGAGGCCCGGAAGCCTCCTTCAAGAGGCCTGAAGCCCTTCAAGAGGCCTGGAAGCCTCCTTCAAGAGGCCCCAGCCTCCTTCAAGAGGCCTCGAAGCCTCCTTCAAGAGGCCCCAGCCTCCCTTCAAGAGGCCCCAGCCTCCTCAAGAGGCCCAGCCTCCCTTCAAGAGGCCCCAGCCTCCTTCAAGAGGCCTGGAAGCCCCTCTCAAGAGGGCCTGGAAGCCTCCTTCAAGAGGCCCAGCCTCCTTCAAGAGGCCCAGCTCCCTTCAAGAGGGCCCAGCCCCTTCAAGAGGCCCCGGAAGCCTCCCTCTCAAGAGGGCCTGGAAGCCTCTCTTCAAGAGGCCTGGAAGCTCCACAGCGGCCTGGCTCCATTCAAGAGGGCCCGGAAGCCTCCTCTCAAGAGGGGCCTGGAAGCCCTTCAAGAGGCCTGGAAGCCTCCTTCAAGAGGCCTCGGGAAGCCCTCCCTTCACAGAAGGCCCAGCCCTCCCCATTCAAGAGGTGGCCTCCTGAAGCCTCCCTTCAAGAGGGCCTGGAAGCTCCTCCTTCAAGAGGTGCGCCTGGAAGCCTCCTTCAAGAGGGCTCGGAAGCCTCCTTCAAGAGGCCTGAAGCCCTCCTTCAAGAGGCCTCGAAGCCTCCTCCAAGAGGCCCGGAAGCCTCCCTTCAAGAGGGCTCTCAGCCCCTCTCAAGAGGCCCGGGGCTCCTTCTCAAGAGGCCCCAGCCCCTTCAGAAGGCTCAGCTCCCTTCAGAAGGCCCGGAAGCCCTCTCAAGAGGCCCGGGCCTCCTTCTCTAAGAGGTGCCCTGGAAGCCTCCCTTCAAGAGGCCTCGGAAGAGGCCCAGCCCTCTTCAAGAGGCCCCAGCCTCCTTCAAGAGGCCCGGAAGCCCTCCCTTTCAAGAGGCCTGAAGCCTCCTTTCAAGAGGCCCGGAAGCCCTTCAAGAGGCCCCAGCCCCTTTCAAGAGGCCTGGGAAGCTCCTTCAAGAGGCTCAAGCCCTTCAAGAGGGCCTGGAAGCCCCTTCAAGATAGGCCTGGAAGCCTCCTTTCAAGAGGCCTGGAAGCCTCAAGAGGCTTCACAGCTTTCCTCTCCAAGAGCTCGAAGCCCAGCCTTCAAGAGGCTTTCCTCAGCCTGGTAGCGCTCTTCCCAGCTCTGGTAGAAGAGGGCCCAGCTCCCTCTCAAGAGGCCCAAGCCTCCTCTCAAGAGGCCCAGCCTCCCTTTCAAGAGGCCCTGTGCCTCCTTCAAGAGGGCCCGGCCTCCCTCTTCAAGAGGGCCTGGAAGCCTCCTCTCAAGAGGGCCTGTTCCCAAGAGGCCTCCTTTCAAGAGGCCCTGGCCCTTCTTCAAGAGGGTCCCAAGCCTCCTAAGAGGGCCTGGAAGCCCCTTCAAGAGGGCCCAAGCCTCCCTTCAAGGAGGGCCCCAGCCTTCAAGAGGCCCGAAGCCCCTTTCAAGAGGGGCCTGGAAGGCCTCCCTTCAAGAGGCCTGGAAGCCCTTCAGGCCTGAAAGCCCCTTCTCAAGAGGCCCTGGAAGCCCTCCTTTCAAGAGGCCCTGAAGCCTCCTGTCAAGAGGCCCAGCCTCCTTCAGCCTCCCTTCCCCAAAGAGGCCCAGCCTCCTTCAAGAGGCCTGAAGCCTCCTTCAAGAGGCCCGGAAGCCTCCTCTCAAGAGGCCTGGCCTCCTTTCAAGAGGCCTGAAGCCTCCCTTTCAAGAGGCCTGGAAGCCTCCTTCAAGAGGCCTGCAAAGCCTCCTTCAAGAGGCCTGGAAGCCTCCTTCAAGAGGCCTGGAAGCCTCCTTCAAGAGGCCCAGCCTCTTCAAGAGGCCTGGAAGCCTCCTTTCAAAGGTGCCCCAGCCCTCCCTTCCAAGAGGCTCCCAGCCTCCTTCAAGAGGGGGCCTCAAGCCTCCTTCAAGAGGCCCTAGCTCCCTTCAAGAGGCCCGAAGCCTCCTTCAAGAGGCCCGGAAGCCTCCTCAGGCCCAGCCTCTTTCTCAAGAGGCCCAGCCTCCCTTCAAGAGGCCCAGTCCTTTCAAGCTCCTCTCAGGCCTGGAAGCCTCCTCTCAAGAGGCCTCCGGCCCCCAGAGGCTCAAGGCCCCAGCCTCCTTCTCAAGAAGGCCCAGGGCTCTCTTCAAGAGGCCCCAGCCTCCCCTTCAAGAGGCCTGGAAGCCCTTTCAAGAGGCCCAAAGCCTCCCTTCAAGAGGGCCCGGAAGCCTCCTTCAAGAGGCCCTAGCCCTCCTTCAAGAGGGCCCCGGAAGCCTCCTTCAGAAGGCCTGGAAGCCTCCTTTCAAGAGGCCCAGAAGCCCTTCAAGAGGCAGGCCCTGGAAGCCTCCTTCAAGAGGCCTGGAAGCCTCCTTCAAGAGGCTCGGAAGCCTCCTTCTCAAGAGGCCTCGGAAGCCTTCAAAGAGGCCTGGAAGCCTCCTTCAAGAGGGCCCTGGAAGCCTCCCTTCAAGAGGCCCGGAAGCCTCCCTTTAAGCGGGCCCGGAAGCCCTCCTTCAAGAGGGGCTCAGCTGCCTCCTTCTGCTAGCTCAGAGCCACTGAAGCCTCCTTCAAGAGTCTAGCCTCGGGCCACCTTCAGCCCCTGCAAGAGGCCTGAAGCCTCCCTGCCTTCAAGAGGGCCTCAGCCTCCTTCAAGAGGCTCAGAAGCTCTCCTTCAAGAGGCCTGGAAGCCCTTCAAGAGGCCAGCCTCTCAAGAGGCTCAGGCCTGGAAGCCTCCTTCAAGAGGCCTGGAAGCCTCTTCAAGAGGCCTCAGCCTCCTTCAAGAGAGGCCTGGAAGCCTCCTCTTCAAGAGGCCCAGCCTCTTCAAGAGGCCCAAGCCTCCCTCTCAAGAGGCCTGAAGCCTCCTTTCAAGAGGCCCTGGAAGCCTCCTTCAAGAGGCCCAGCCCTTCAAGAAGCTCTCCTTCAAGAGGCCTGGAAGCCTCCTTCAAGAGGCCCGAAGGCAACCTCTGGGCGCAGCCCAGCCCCACTGGCTTCCTCTCCAAGAGTCTGAATAATGAAAATTTGCAATCCCTTCTGCGATTTGAAGCCCCTTCAAGAGGCCTGGAAGCCTCCCCTTTCAAGAGGCTCGCTGAAGCCCTGGCCTTCAGAAGAGGCCCGGAGGCCTCCTTCAGCTTCCCTTCAAGAGGTTCGAAAGCCTCCTTCAAGAGGCCCGGAAGCCCTCCTCTCTCAAGAGGCTTCCAAAGCTCCCGGCCTGGAAGCTCTGTGAATCTCAAGAGGCCCGGAAGCCTCCTTTCTGAGAGGCCTGGAAGCCCTCCTTTCCAGAGGCCTCAAAGCCTCCCTTCAAGAGGCTCTGAAGCCTCCCTTTCAAGAGGCCTGGAAGCCTCCCTCTCAAGAGGCCCCAGCCTCCTCAGCCTCCTTCAAGAGCTCCTTCGGGCCTGGGAAGCCTTCAAGAGGCCTGGCCCCCAGAGCCCTGAAGCCTCCCTTGAGGTGGGGCCCAAGCCTCCTCTTCAGAGGAGGTGTCTGGCCTCCCTGGCAGAGGCCCGAAGCCCGTCCTTTCAAATCCTGGAAAGAGGCACCTTCTGGAAGCCCGGTGCTTCCCACTTCTCCAAGAGTCTGTACCCCTGGCCAAGCCTCCTTCAAGAGGCCCGGGAAGCCTCCTTCAGAGGAGGCCTGGAAGCCTCTTCAAGAGGCTCCTGGTGCTCCTCCTTCCAAGAGGCCTCAGCCTCCTTTCAAGAGGCCTGGCCTCAGAAGCCTCTTCTTCAAGATGCCTGCTTCCTTCTCGGTGAGGCCCAGCCTCAACAGAAGCCTCGGAAGCCCTTCAAGAGGCCTGAAGGCACTTTCTGCGCTCTTTCTCAAAGAGGCCCCTCAAGAGCTCTCCTCCCAAGAGGCCTGGAAGCCTCCTTCACGAGCCTCTGGGAAGCCTCCTTTCAAGAGGCCTGGTGCCTCCTTCAAG
>NW_026942122.1:0-29839 GCF_024139115.2 Armigeres subalbatus
GTCGTCTTCAGTGTTTCGTACTTGAACTCTCGACTTAGGTTATACAAAACTTTTAGGTTTTTAAAAAACGTCCTGGAAGTCGTATTGTTTGAACTACTTTAATCATCCAAGTCCGTGAACTCCAGTGCTTCTAAGGCCTCTACAAAAGGCATAGTCATGTGTGCAGCTTGATGTTGACTCAAGATAATTTTGGGTGCACCTTGTCTCTTAGATCTCTATGTTAATGGAAATTAGGATCATATAGCTTATTTCATTTTTTTCAGGATTAGGTACATACTCGATGATGAGGACACTACAAATGTCATGATTGATCACCCGAGAAGTCGTGGGGCTGAACTTGAGAGCAATCACTGAGCTTAACGTTCAGGATGACCCATCTTATCTGAGTCGTTCAGAATGATTCAAACAATTTTCAACTTCATTTGCATGCTCTTAGAATCAGAAATCTTCCCAAAGTTCTTCGGATACAACTGAGTTTTCAGGGGTCAAGGTCAGAATTTGAGCTCCTTATTTTTTTCTGTAAAACCAATATCTAGATGAACAATTTTACTGAAGAAAATGGTGGTCTAGCTCTCTTTTGTGTGATTTAATAGATAATCTAAAACGCTATGGGCATATATGACCCATCCGTCCTGAAAGGGTTGAGATTTGTTTTGGAATTCAATTTCAGCAATCGTTATTATAACACTATTTATTACTCTAGATTGTTTTAGGAATTGGAGTGTTTTTTCTGGAACACTGCCACTTTTTTCTCTTATCGCCGGACTCTTCTTAGTTCTAAGACCCTTTTTATGAATTTAAAAAGCATTTTATTAGAATTTCAATGTTGATTTTTTAAATGCAAACTTCTCTGTATGTCATAACCTTTTTCATTTACGCACTACTAATAGAATTTTTGTGTTAAAAGATGTTGATTGAGTGGTTCTGAAAAATTTAAAATGCACCTAAATGTTCTAATTAGGTGCATTATTAAATTTTTCGATCAATTAGCCTAATTGTTATTTCAATACTTCCATACAGAACTAGGCTTCTTAATCCTAAATAATTGCCTTACATGTATTGCTTGGATGAATTTTAAATTCCAAGATCTTTCCTAATTTTCAAAGAATAATTATTCCTGGAGATTTGCAAAGGAAACCCTTCAGAATAGTTAGAAGAAATTCTTCGGAGTCTCCACGGAAAAAATCTTCAGTATTTCAACGATTTTTTTTCAAAATTCTGTGGAAAAGTTCTAAAAAGGTTCTGGTACGGGAAATTTTTGAAGAACTAGAAGAATCCGTAGAAGGATCTCTTAAATGCATATTTACGATGAAAAATTCCAATAAAACATCAAATTCCGAAGAACTTCCGGTATAAATTAGAAAAAAAACCAGCTTGTGACTTTTTTTTATAGAATCTCTAAAGATTTTTTTTCAAAATCCTGGGAAAATTTAATATTGAATCTTCAAAGGAAATTCTTCTACAAATTTCCAATGGAATTTTTTCGTTTTCAAAAAATAATCTTAGAAATTTTTCAAAGCAGTTTTTTAATTTCCAAAAGAAATTATTTGGAATATACCAAAATATTTCGGATGGAAATTCCTAAGATTTTCCAGTGAAAATCGATGAAAGTTCATCTAAAAACACCCAATAATATTAATTTCCGAGGATATTTCTGATGTTTTTACAAGTGAAAATAACAAAAAAAATTGCACTTTTGTAGTACTTGTGAAGGTTGTACCACAGACAAACAGACATAACACATTGAACGTTTACTCATCAAATTCATCGTCGTTCAAACACTAACGACATCTGTTGATTTTAGTTAGTTGGGCAAATCACGAACCAGATGGCGGTAGTGAGCAAACGTCAAACTCGAGCAAAAACGATGCGCGCGCCACGAGTGATCGGTTGGCCAACTAATGATTATTTGAATCGACCAGTAAATCAGTGAACGATGGAAATTTGTCGAGTGTTATGTCTGTTTGTCTGTGGTTGTACTTTAGAAGCAATTCCAATAGGAATTCCTTAGAAAATTAAATCAAAATTTTAAAGATTTTCTGATGTGAAAATTCCTTAAAATTTTTAAATCATTTCTTGTGCTTCTTTGCATGGTAAAGATTTAAAGCAATGTTTAGCTGAACCTACAAAGAAATCAAAATGACTTTCCGAAGAAGAATGAATTTCCAATGAAATTTTGGAAGAATTTATGGTGCAAATTAAAAAAAACACGAACCTTGTAGCAATTCTAAAGATTTATTCTTTGAAAATCCAAAGTATTTGTTGAAGATAATTCATAGACTCTTCCGTGGAAATTCTAAATAATGCCTCGAATAAAAAATATTTGGAAAATTTAAAAATGTGATAGAATTCACAAAGAGCGTAAAAATTTCATTTCAAAATTCCAAATTTGAAAACAAAAATCCAAAAACAAAAATATATCAAAGTGTTTCATGTGGCATTGGCTATTTAATTTCTCATGAAAATTCAGAAGATTTTTTCTTGAAAAATTTAGAAGTCTTCTTCTTCTTCTATGGCTCCATATTCAACTGGGAGTTGGTCTGCTTTTCAATTTAGTTTATTCTTTTAGCATTTCCTCAGTTATAAATTGAAAGTTTTAAATGCCAGCAATTGTACGATTATATATCTTGTGTAGCAAGTACGAAGGATACATTATACCTAGGATGTCGACAATGTTTGACACCCGAAAACATCCTGAACAGGAACGAGAATCGAACTCGTCATCTCGGATTGGTAATCCTATGCCTTTGGTCGTAAGGCTAACTGGAGACTAAACATTTTGAAGTGCACTCCCAAAATGTTCGAAAAACTTATTTTGGAAATGAAATAGAATTTCTGGTGAAGATTCGGAAAGAACTTGTCGAAGAAATTCATTAGAATGTAAAAAAAATATGAAAAATACTAGCAGACCTGACGAACTTCGTTTCGCTTAAAATTGATTTATTCTCAGATTAGTTCTCCAGTTATGTAGCAATTTATGGTTCATTTATAGGAGCCCCCTTTTCCAGAAGGAGGGTTTCAAACCACCACAGAAACATATCTTCCTTTCCAAAACCGCCACATGCCAGATTTGGTTCCATTTGCTTGATTAATTCTCGAGTTATGGAAAAATTGCTGTTCCATTTGTATGGGCCTCCCTTTCCAAGAGGGGAGGTCTCGAACCATCTTAAGAACCTTCCTGGCCCCAAAAAACCTCTGCATACAAATTTTCACACCGATCGGTTCAGTAGTTTCCGAGTCTATAAGGGTCAGACAGACAGAAATTCATTTTTATGTATATAGAAGAAAATGAACATTTTTTTCCACCGAAAATTATATGTATTTCCCACGAGACTGTTTTGAATTTTCAGACAGAATTCACATAGAATTTTTTTCGGCATTTACACTGGCGATATTTTGTTTTTTTTTTCATGACCAATTTGTAGCAAAATTTACAAGCAAAATTTTCCCGAGAAAATTGTTCAAAAAACATTATGAATGCTAGCACTTTATCAGGATTGTATGAAGTAAGGTCAAAGTTTTTACAGGAATTTTTTTACTGGATTTTCCTGAATATCCACAAGACATTCTTTTTGAAGATTTTTTCTTGAATTATTGTAAAAACAGGATTAATCCACCTAGCAGTGATGGTGCCTTTCTCGTTCGTTCAAAAGGTTTGGAAAAATCTCAAATAACACCAATATGTGGATTGGTCTTATTTTTCATATTTGTTTATGTGCATAAAAATTCGCCATAAACGCAATTTGTTGCAAACAAATCGGATGAGCATAAGAGCAAAAAATGGCATTTTGTTTAGTAGTTTTAAAATTAGTATTTTCGCCATAACTTTTGACCCAATTGTACGATCCGGCCAAGTTTCAATAGGAAACAATGGGACAAGATTCTGCGTCGAATGCAATCTGTAGCGAGCGACCTGAGAAGCACACATATTGCACATCAATCACAGTAACTTATATATGACCGGATTCAGTCACAATATGGTTACTGCAACCAGATTTGTTGAACTTGTGTTGCTTGGGGAATAGATGAAGTCTAAGTGCTAAAAAAGTGAGCTAGACTTTTTTGAATTTTTTTTCACAATAAATAGTAATTTGACCATAACATCTAAGCCCATAGTCCGATCTGGACACTTTTCAATAAGAAAATATGAGACATTCTGCGTCGAATGCAATTTAATGCGAGCAAATCGGTTGAGGAAAAGTGCCCGAAAAATGAGTGACATTTTTTACGCGATTTTTTCGTATGAATTTGTATTTTGGCCATAACTCTCGATCCCATAGTCCGATCTGGCCAATTTCAAATACGAAATAATGGAACAGGATTCTGCGTTGAATGCAACTTGTTGCGAGCAAATCGGTTAAGGTTAAGGACCCGAAAAATGAGTGACATTTTTTACGCGATTTTTTCGTATGAAATTGTATTTTGGCCATAACTCTCGATCCCATAGTCCGATCTGGCCAATTTTAAATAGGAAATAATGGGACAGGATTCTGCGTTGAATGCAACTTGTTGCGAGCAAATCGGTTGAGGATAAGTGCCCGAAAAATGAGTGACATTTTTCACGCGATTTTTTCGTATGAATTTGTATTTTGGCCATAACTCTCGATTCCATAGTCCGATCTGGTCAATTCCAAATAGGAAACAATGGGAAAGGATTCTGCGTCGAATGCAACTTGTTGCGAGCAAATCGGTTGAGGATAAGTGCCCGAAAAATGAGTGACATTTTTTACGCGATATTTCCGTATGAATTTGTATTTTGGCCATAACTCTCGATCCCATAGTCCGATCTGGCCAATTTCAAATAGGAAACAATGGGACAGGATTCTGCGTTGAATTCAACTTGTTGCGAGGAAATCGGTTGAGGATAAGTGCCCGAAAAATGAGTGACATTTTTCACGCGATTTTTTCGTATGATTTTGTATTTTGACCATAACTTTCGATCCCATAGTTCGATCTGGCCAATTTCAAATAGGAAACAATGGGACAGGATTCTGCGTCGAATGCAACTTGTTGCGAGCAAATCGGTTGAGGATAAGTGCCCGAAAAATGAGTGACATTTTTTGAGTAGTTTTGCGCACACACACACACACACACACACACACACACACACACACACACACACACACACACACACACACACACACACACACACACACACACACAGACATCACCTCAATTCGTCGAACTGAGTCGATTGGTATATAACACTATGGGTCTCCGGGCCTATATAAAAGTTTGTTTTTGAGCGATCATATAGCCTTTACCGTATACTTAGTATACGAGAAAGGCAAAAGGTAGTTTGGCCATAACTTCCGATCCCATAGTCCGACCTGGTCAATTTTCAATAGGAAACAATGGGAAAGGATTGTGCGTCGAATGCAACTGTTGCAAGCAAATCAGTTGAGGATAAGTGCCCGAAAAAATGGTGACATTTTTACGCGATTTTACGTATAAATTTGTATTTTTGGCAATATAACTTCCGATCCCATAGTCCGACCTGGCCAATTTTCAATAGGAAACAATGGGAAAGGATTCTGCGTTGAATGTAATTTGTTTGCGAGCAAATCGGTTGAGGATAAGTGCTTGAAAATGGTGTGACATTTTTGCGTCGTTTTCACACGCACACACACACACACACCACACACACACACACACACACACACACACACACACACACACACACACAGACATCACCTCAATTCGTTGAACTGAGTCGATTGGTAGATAACACTTTGGGTCTTCAAGCCCTCTATAAAACGTTTGTTTTTGAAGCGAACATATAGGCTTTCCGTATACTTTGTATACGAGAAAGGCAAAAAATAGTTTGGCCATAACTTCCGGATCCCATAGTCCGACCTGGTCAATTTTCAATAGGAAACAATGGGAAAGGATTCTGCGTCGAATGCAATTTGTTGCGAGCAAATCGGTTGAGGATAAGTGCCCGAAAAATGAGTGACATTTTTTACGCGATTTTTACGTATAAATTTGTATTTTGGCCATAACTTCCGATCCCATAGTCCGACCTGGCCAATTTTCAATAGGAAACAATGGGAAAGGATTCTGCGTTGAATGCAATTTGTTGCGAGCAAATCGGTTGAGGATAAGTGCCCGAAAAATGAGTGACATTTTTTGCGTCGTTTTGTGCGCACACACACACACACACACATACACACACACACACACACACACACACACACACACACACACACACACACACACACACACACACACAGACATCACCTCAATTCGTCGAACTGAGTCGATTGGTATATAACACTATGGGTCTCCGGGCCTTCTATAAAAAGTTTGTTTTTGGAGCGATCATATAGCCTTTACCGTATACTTAGTATACGAGAAAGGCAATACCGTATACTTAGTATACGAGAAAGGCAAAAAAGGTAGTTTGGCCATAATTTCCGATCCCATAGTCCGACCTGGTCAATTTTCAATAGGAAACAATGGGAAAGGATTCTGCGTCGAATGCAACTTGTTGCAAGCAAATCGGTTGAGGATAAGTGCCCGAAAAATGAGTGACATTTTTTACGCGATTTTTACGTATAAATTTGTATTTTATTATAACTTCCGATCCCATAGTCCGACCTGGCCAATTTTCAATAGGAAACAATGGGAAAGGATTCTGCGTTGAATGTAATTTGTTGCGAGCAAATCGATTGAGGATAAGTGCCCGAAAAACGAGTGACATTTTTTACGCGATTTTTACGTATAAATTTGTATTTTGGCCATAACTTCCGATGCCATAGTCTAACCTGGCCAATTTTCAATAGGAAACAATGGGAAAGGATTCTGCGTCGAATGCAATTTGTTGCGAGCAAATCGGTTGAGGATAAGTGCCCGAAAAATGAATGACATTTTTTACGCGATTTTTACGTATAAATTTGTATTTTGGCCATAATTTCCGAACCCATAGTCACACCTGGCCAATTTTCAATAGGAAACAATGGGAAAGGATTCTGCGTCGAATGCAATTTGTTGCGAGCAAATCGGTTGAGGATAAGTGCCCGAAAAATGAGTGACATTTTTCACGCGATTTTTACGTATAAATTTGTATTTTGGCCATAACTTCCGATCCCATAGTCCGACCTGGCCAATTTTCAATAGGAAACTATGGGAAAAGATTCTGCGTCGAATGCAACTTGTTGCAAGCAAATCGGTTGAGGATAAGTGCCCGAAAAATGAGTGACATTTTTACGCGATTTCTACGTATAAATTTGTATTTTGGCCATAATTTCCGATTCCATAGTCCGACCTGGCCAATTTTCAATAGGAAACAATGGGACAAGATTCTGCGTTGAAAGTAATTTGTTGCGAGCAAATCGGTTGAGGATAAGTGCCCGAAAAATGAGTGACATTTTTTACGCGATTTTTACGTATAAATTTGTATTTTGGCCATAACTTCCGAACCCATAGTCCGACCTGGCCAATTTTCAATAGGAAACAATGGGAAAGGATTCTGCGTTGAATGTAATTTGTTGCGAGCAAATCGGTTGAGGATAAGTGCCCGAAAAATGAATGACATTTTTTACGCGATTTTTACGTATAAATTTGTATTTTGGCCATAATTTCCGAACCCATAGTCCGACCTGGCCAATTTTCAATAGGAAACAATGGGAAAGGATTCTGCGTCGAATGCAATTTGTTGCGAGCAAATCGGTTGAGGATAAGTGCTCGAAAAATGAGTGACATTTTTTACGCGATTTTTACGTATAAATTTGTATTTTGGCCATAACTTCCTATCCCATAGTCCGACCTGGCCAATTTTCAATAGGAAACAATGGAAAAGGATTCTGCGTCGAATGCAATTTGTGGCAAGCAAATCGGTTGAGGATAAGTGCTTGAAAAATGAGTGACATTTTTGCTTCGTTTTGTGCGCACACACACACATACACACACACACACACACACACACAGACATCACCTCAATTCGTCGAACTGAGTCGATTGGTATATAACACTATGGGTCTCCGGGCCTTCTATAAAAAGTTTGTTTTTGGAGCGATCATATAGCCTTTACCGTATACTTAGTATACGAGAAAGGCAAAACATGAACAGTTTTCAAAATTGTAGCTGTAGTCCGCTGATGCAAAAGTGTCGGCGGCGTGATGCCAAAAACCATCTGCGGCGGAATTTAAAAAAAATATTTTTTCATTTTTCTTTCCCAATTTTTTTTGGTGAAAATTGAGACTGAAACGCAACCTAAGCTAAGCTAAGCTAAGTTGGCCAAATAACTCAGATATGCATCGGCGTTGCGACCGACGCTGCGTTACCGGGTTTTCTCGATGCTTAATGCTAAATTCTTTTTAACACTGAGTTGAAAAGACGCTACGTGGGCATCGGCCCTAAGATGCGCTTTGCGTTTAATGATTAAATCATTAAATTTTGATGATTTGTATTTTTTTCACCGCTATTGTTATTTACCAAAAGTTTTTCGTGTAAAAAACCACGTGGTTCGAGAGCAACACCCCCCCCCCCATGTGGCTTATCGTGGTCATTTTCCAAACCCCCCCCCCCCCTTATGACCACGTGGTTTCTGGACGGCCCCTACGACCCACGCTCGCCAAGTCGTTTTGCACCTGGTCTGCCCATCTCGCTCGCTGCGCTCCACGTCGTCTCGTCCCTGCCGGATCGGAAGCGAACACCATCTTTGCAGGGTTGCTGTCCAGCATTCTTGCAACATGTCCTGCCCATCGTACCCTTCCGGCTTTAGCTACCTTCTGGATACTGGGTTCGCCGTAGAGTTGGGCGAGCTCATGGTTCATTCTTCGCCGCCACACCGCACATCGCCAAAGATGGTCCTAAGCACCCGTCTCTCGAATATTCCGAGTGCTTGCAAGTCCTCCTCGAGCATTGTCCATGTTTCATGTCCGTAGAGGACAACCGGTCTTATAAGTGTCTTGTACATGACACATTTGGTGCGGTGGCGAATCTTTTTCGACCGCAGTTTCTTCTGGAGCCCGTAGTAGGCCCGACCTCGAAGGTATCCCCGTCTATCGTAACACTGCTTTCCAGGCGGGCCCTGTCGCGCTCGGTTCCGCCCACAAGCATGTACTTTGTCTTTGACGCATTCACCACCAGTCCAACTTTTGTTGCTTCACGTTTCAGGCGGGTGTACAGTTCTGTCACCTTTGCAAATGTTCGGCCGACAATGTCCATGTCATCCGCGAAGCAAATAAATTGACTGGATCTGTTGAAAATCGTACCCCGGCTGGTACACCCGGCTCTCCGCATGACACCTTCTAGCGCAATGTTGAACAACAGGCACGAAAGTCCATCACATTGTCTTAGTCCCCGGCGCGATTCGAATGAACTGGAATGTTCACCCGAAATCTTCACACAGTTTTGCACACCATCCACCATTGCTTTGATTAGTCTGGTAAGCTTCCCAGGGAAGCTGTTCTCGTCCATAGAGACTATTATTGCCTGATTTGTTCAAAATTGCCTTCAGGAAAGGTACCGCCGCGTTTTATGCACCCCGTTTACTTGATTCTTATGAATGAATAACATTGCATAGCGACAGTCATTCGCCGCGTGAAGTTTTGTGCAAATACCCATTTGGGAACATTACAAACGCCGCGCAGTGTATCATATCCAGAAAATCTGACAATAATGGAGAGGGCTCAATACGATAAATCTCTGATTGGCATTTTTTTTTTATCTATTGCCATAGCTAGAAAAATTGATTGTATATTGTTTTAGAGAAATTACAAAACATTTGCTGAAGAAATTCCAGGGCTTTTATTACAGTATTTTGTAAGGAATGTATTCTAGAATTTTATGTAGATGAACTATAACTTCCTTGGACGGATTCCCGTAGAAAAAGTTTTGCAGACCGCAGTGAGACGTATATCTCACGTGATTAACAACATATGTAGGTAGTAAAAATCAAGTCGACCATCTACATCGGGCAAAAATGGAATAAATCACTAATCACATCACTAATTGACATGATACGCTACTACATCGTCTCGGTACCTCCGATCGTGCAAAAATCTTCTTGACTAGAGTCGTCCTGACTTCGCCCTGCGTCGAGTATGGTCCACCGGTTTCGGTGAAGGAAACTTCCGCACTGATGGAGCACCGCCGGCTATCGCAGGGAACGCTTTCGCGCATTGCGCGTCGAGATGCAATGACTATCAATTTCCATTTTATATCATGGCGACGCCAGCTATTGTTATTTGGTGGGGCACTACCAGAGTGGCCAGATTATATTTTGATAAATCGGTAGTTTGACTGTAGAAAAATCGGTAGTTATCGGTAGGCCGGAAAAAGTATCAAATTATATGCAATGGTATAATCTGTGTTATAATTAAGGAGCACTTAGCCTCATGTTGAAAAATTTCATATAACCTTTTCCAAAATATGTTAATCTTACTAATGAGAAGTTCATGTTTAAGAACCATGGTGTACTTTACTATTAAAAGCAAAATCAGTAGTGGTAAAAGGCTGATATACAGTTCGGAAAACGTTCTTCTTCTTCTTCTTATTGGCATTACATCCCCACACTGGGACAGAGCCGCCTCGCAGCTTAGTGTTCATTAAGCACTTCCACAGTTATTAACTGCGAGGTTTCTTAGCCAGGTTACCATTTTGCATTCGTAATATCATGAGGCTAACACGATGATTACTTTTATGCCCAGGGAAGTCGAGACAATTTCCAATCCGAGAATTGCCTAGACCGGCACCGGGAATCGAACCCAGCCACCCTCAGCATGGTCTTGCTTTGTGTCCGCGCGACTTACCGCACGGCTAAGGAGGGCCCCTATGAATCAATATGGTTGAAATTCAGGTATGGTAAAATTCAAGTTATATCTGAGCTCTTGTCAAATTTTCAGCAAAATTGGTTCACCCGCAATCGAGATCTAGATCTCCAAAGTTGACCATTTTGTATGAAAAACGGCTAATGGGCTTTTTATTATGCCGGTCACTGTATATATAAACCAGCCTTTAGTTAAGAATGCATGCTCACTGCTGAAAACAATCACAAAAATAAGAAACAAATCAAGTTCCTTTCCATTGCTTTATTTTTGATGAGATGAACATCGGAGCCATGAGATGAAATTCAGGAGCAGTTCCCCTATTAGAGGTACGAATCCGCAGAAAATAAAATTAAGCAAGCGGCTTCAAGTATTTGAATCTCAACTGATATAAATCTAAAATGGCCTTCTGAAAACATTTCTTAAATTCAAAATCATGTATTTCCAAAGTTATTGATGGACTTCAGATCGGGCCGGAAGTATAGTTGTATCATCACATTTGGATTTCGTTGAGAAATACCACATTTGCAAAGAAGAAGCTTGCGATCTAATAAAAATCTTCATATTTGTGGCAAATCTAAAAGCAATTAGATTGAGATTTGGAGAAAAACTAAACTGCAAACAAAAATTTTGGCAGACTAAACTCCTTGACTCCAAAAAAACTTCTAATTCATGAAAGTGTAGTGGAAATTTTGGATTTGATGCAAAATGTCATCATAACAGATAAGACAAAATTAAGGTATATGCGACACACTGGAGATTCAACTATTCTCATGTTAGATTGCCTGGGAATTAAGTGAAATTATTTAAATCGTTTATGATGATGATACGTTTTAAAAAAGATTACTATTTTGACCGATACCGGTGAAAATCGGTAGTTCTCGGTAAGAATTTTGAAAAATCTGTAGTTTTTGATCTTTCGTCTGTGAATCGGCAGGTGAGTCAAAAATCGGTAGGACTACCGAGAAATCGGTAGGTCTGGCCACCCTGAGCACTACTTGGCGCAAGAACAATAGCCTATGAGAACAATGGTGTGATTGCATCGTGTGGTGCCCCACCTCTGTCTTCGCCAGTGAATTGATCCCTACAAAGAAACGCATAACAATAAATATGCGTGCGCCGTAGAAGAATTTTATGTCTAATCGCTCGAAGCGCATCCACTAGTTTGATAAATATCTGTCTGCGTACGGAAATACATGTTTGATGATAGAAAGTTGTATAGAATTAAGCATATATAAATAAACCAGAGCATCATCGACATCCATCGACAGATCAAAGCTTCATCTTTTCTTTAACGGCCACGCCACACTACGTTACGCTTGAACTGGCTACTACTTCTTGAATGGGGAATTCGCTCATCACTGGGATAGCCACATTCCCCGATGAATCCACCACCCAGTTGTCGTTGTCTGGACTCTAGAGGGATCCGATACGGCTCGGCACTATTTCCAACTTCGCACATTGCTTTTGTTGTCGACTTCCACAACAGTTGCTGTGCGGCGTCGCGATGATTGAGGTTTAACTGGATGAGCTCCATTAAACCCAGCCCGCCATCGCCTTCTTGTACGCAAGGCATTGGATATGGTCGTTTCCGCCTGCAGGTTTGGCTACCAGGTGTAAGGTGCATTTGAAGCATCGCTCCATTTGTTTGGTGACACTCGGGGTTAGTCTAAACGAACACATCGAGCATCATGTGTTCATCACTCAGCATGTATTGCGAGGCCAGTGCATTCTTCAGCTCGTCTACACTAGCAGCATACCTGTTCCACATTCTTCTTCTTATTGGCATTATATCCCCACACAATGTACAATGGATACACTATGCTCAGGGTGTCGAAAATGTTTCCAACCCGAAAACATCCTAGACCGGACCGAGAATCGAACTCGAAAGTTCGGAATATCCACGGAAAGGTCCTGTTGAGTTGCTGTTGTGTTTTCTTTGAAAAAGAAAATTCTTGGTTGCATTGTATTATAATTGAATCATAATTGTAGGAGATGGCAACTTTTAGAAGGGATATTTCATCGTTGCCTTTCTCATTATATAGATTAATTGAGACGGCTAGTTTGGCATAACCAAAAACAAAACAAAACATCTTCAGATTGTCTGTCGGAGACTCTAAGAAGTTTTTACGAGAAATTTTAATTGGCCAAAAGCGACATACATCCGTGCTGGTAATTTGGCCGAAAAGCCGATTTTTTCTAACAGGTCGTTTGACCGAATAGGTCATCAATCCGCTGTAGTAGATAATATCGGGTCTATAAAGTGTCGGAAACAATATTCACTTTACTTCATTTTCTTATTTGCATTCAGTTATTATCCAATTAGATTATACTCTGTTGTAGTAGGTATATGTATTTCGTCTAAACGTGTAGCGAGCGACCTTGAATTGTAAGATATTTTGATTCCATTCCATCCAGCAAGAAACTTTTCGGGTTGATCGTGGAAGAGCGAAATGGGGGAGGTTCCTTCATCAGTGCTGCCACCTGGAAAAGTTTAGAGAAAAGTTGAACCATGGAAATTTGACATGGCATGATATAGAAAATGAGAATTAAAATGTCTCTAGAACGTTATAGAAATTTTTTCGTCAATCAATTTTTAGTTTGTGGGGTTAGAAATTCAACAATCTTAAACAATAACTGCTTATTCGAAAAAAATATAAAAATCGAGATATCATGTCTATTTTGTGTGCTTTTTAAATTCTAACCCCGTTAACCAAGATTTTTTTGAGAAAAGTTCTTAATTTTTGTTTTATTACAAAAATATACTTCATTTCCTATACCACACCGTGTGAAATTTCAATGATTCCACTTTTTCTCTCGATGACAGCTGGTGGTCTTATCCTCCCCTATGACAATCAGTTTGCTGAGTATTGTTGCGACGAACGGTCGAGACTAGAAATCTCGGTCGGGTCACGACAATGACGCAGCCGGTAGAATTACGATTTTTATCTGTAGGTCTTGCTAGTGCTCCCCGGAAGAAGTGATATAGGGAAAACAATCAGGTAAATATAAGCGTAAAATGGAGACAAATAAAGGAAATATGCTAGCTTTCCCGGTATCAGGTCTCTGACAGAAGGGCAGTGGAGTAGGCCGGGTGACAAAATAGTGCGAAAAAAGAGAGCACAATGAAAACAAAAACATAGATGGCTAGCGTCCCCGGTAGGCTCCCTGACGGAAGGGCAGTGGAGTAGGCCGGGTGACAGAATGTGCAAAAAAAAGAGCACAATGAAAACAAAAATGGCTAGCGTCCCCGGTAGCCTCCATGACGGAAGGGCAGTGGAGTAGGCCGGGTGACAAAAATTTGCAAAAAGAAAAAAAAACATAAACAAAAGATTGAATTTTAATACTGAATTAGAAAACATATAATATATAAAATATATCTGATTTAGAGAAGTTCATTAGACTTTAACTGTATTGGGATTGGATTTGTATTGAAATGGGATGAGATTTCCATTGGATCTGGATTTGAATTGAGATTTGGATTGTATATGGACTGTATTTTCATTGGACTTGGATTGGATTTGCAATAGATTTAGATTAAATATAAATTGGATTTAAATTAAATTTGAATGAGTAAAGCCTGTCCACGTTAAATTTTGGACACTGCGATAATGTTTAATTTATTTGTACCCATATTATCAGTTTGGAAGAGAATGAAAACATGCTGAAAGCAACACATAAAGCGGAGAGATTCAGCTGTCATGTAAACTGATCGTCTCCGTGCTTTGTGAAAATGTTTTAAAATCGCATTGGAAGATAGGTGTCCGAAATATAACGTGGACAGGCTTTATTTCAGTGGATATGGCTAGACTCGGATTGGATTTGAATTGTACTTGAATTTGGATTGGATTTAATTTGGACTAAATTTGAATTGAATTTGGATTAGATTTATTCGGACTGGATTTCGAATAAGTTTGGATTGGATTTGGATTGGACTCGGAATAAATTGGATTTGAACTGGGTTGGATTAAATTTGGATTGGATTATGATTAGATCTGGCTGAGTTTTTATTTGGATTTGGCCAGGTTTTGATTGGAATTGATGCGGACTGGATTTGCATTACATTGGATTTGGATTGGATTCGGATTAAATTGGCTTTGAATTGGATTAGATTCAGATTAAATTTGGATTGGATGAAGATTATATTTAAATGAGTGAGTCAATTTGGATACAATTGGTTTGGATTGGATTTGGATTGAATGTGGATTGGATTAGAATTGAAATTTCTGGATCTGGATTTGAATTGGTATTTAATTTAGATTTGCATTGAATAATGATTAGATTCAGGTTAAATTCGGATTGGATGAAGATCAGATTTAAATGAGTAATTGAATTGGCTAGATTTGTGTTGGATTGGATTTGGACTGTTTTTGGATTGAATTTGGATTGGATTTGTAATGAATGTGGATTGCATTTGGATTAGATTGGATTTCAATTAAATTTGAAAAAGTTTTTTAGTGGATTTGGATTGCATTGGATTGTTTTTGAATTTGGATTTGGATTGCATCTGAATTGGATTCAGATTAAATTTGGATTGGATCAAGAGACTTGAATGAATTTATATTTGGATTTGGCTATGTTTTAATTGGATTTGATTCGGCCTGGATGTGAATTTGGATTGGACTTGGATAGGATTCGGATTTTATTAGATTTGAATTGAATTTTTATTCAGATTCAATTTGGATTGGAATAAAGAATATATTTGAATGAGTAATTGAATTTAGATTGGATTTCCAATGGTTTCAGATTAAATTTGAATGGGATTTGCAATAGATTCCGATTAAAATTGGATTGGATTTTGGAGTATATTTCATTGGCTATGGCTAGATTTTATTTATTTCATTGGATTTGGCTAGATTTGGATTGGATTTGAATTGTACTTGGATTTGATTTGGACAATTTTTTTATTTGATTTGAATTGGATTTGGATTGAATTGGGATGAGATTGGATTTGGTTTTGGATTCAGATTAAATTTGGATTGGATATAGATTAAATTTAGGTTAGATAAAATTAGATTTAAATGAGAAATTGGATTTTTCTAGATTGGGATTGGATTGGATTTAGATATAATTGAGCTTGGATTTGGATGAAGTTTAAATTGGATTGGATTTGGATTCGATTGGAATTGGATTTGAAATGGTTTTCGACTTGATTTGGACTGAGTGTACGATTTGAGTTGGATTTGGATTGCAAGAGAATTGGATTGGACCAAAATTAAATTTGGTGATCTGCAGTTTTTTCGGCTTCATTGTGTTATGTTTCAAATAATTTTTGCATAAACTTTTCGTGAAATTTCGAATTATACGATCACAACATTCTTGTAGAGTAGAGGAGGATTGGATTAGATTGTGAAATATTTTGATTCCATCCAGCAAGAAACTTTTCGGGATGATCGTGTGAGAGCGAAATGACAATCAGTTTGCTGATTATTGTTGCGACGAACGGTCGAGATTAGCAAATGCCGTTTAGCTGTTCGGTCAAACGACACTTTCGGCAAAACGGCATTTTCAGCCAATTGACCTGTTAGGGTTAACAACTTTTTCAGTCGGCGGAATGTCCCAACTACAATTTCGGTCAAACTATTTACGACCTGATAACAGTTTCGGATACACGTTCAAATTGTCTTAATGGAACTTAGCTAAATGGCTTGTGACTTGAAGGTCAGTATTGTAAGTTAGCATTTAGGTACTAATAGGCGGTAGAGCATGGACCTACCTTTGTCTCATCCTAGGGGCACCTAGCCTGATGAGAGTTTAAGGGGAGCTACGATGACCCACACCGTCCTTAGCCGCTGGGCGCGTCTCGAGGGTCTTGGCTCAACTTTCACGCACTTTTTATTGAATCCCCGTACTGCGACTTTTCATCTCTTCAGCCCCAAAAACTCCCTTTTTTTCGTCTCCTCTTCATAGAAGTTTTTGTTGAAATCTACATTTTTTCTTTGGAAATTCAGGAAAGTTCTCCTGGAAGCTCCAGAAGGTTTCCCGTGAAAACTCCTTACAGTTTCCGGCAGATCTTCTTCATTAGCATTACATCCCTCAGTGGGACATTGTCGCCATGAAAATCTATGAACGAACGAACAAAGATTGAATAAGATTGGTCAGTTCATCCTTTCCTCTACGGGTTTTTTTTTCTGTACTGTAATATGTTTTCTGAAAGAGCTTTTATTCAGTTTAGGGGCGATGATGAAAAATACTGCACATTGGGGCAGATGGGTGAATTGAATGCCATGGTTCCGGTTTATTAAGTTTTTCTTATTATTTTTCTTCAATAGCTTTTATTAAACCGCTTTTGAAAAGTTATTTAAAAATTGACGGGAAGTTAGTTGGGTTTTAATCTTTCCGAATGAGAACAGATAAATGTCATCTAAACTCACGGTTCTATCAAAATCCAGATTCTCCCAGTTTTTCTGATTCAGCCGTAGACTGCGTGATCAGAATCAACAGAATAGAGTGATTTGTTGTGTACTAAACAGGGCGCTTCGATTTAGTACGATAATAAATAAATCATGACAGAGATTTTGGAATCCCGGTTCGTAGAAATAGCCACAAATTTTAAGTGGTTGTACAATTTTTGTTTCGTGACTTTGTTTGGATTCTGAGCCAATTTGTGAAATCCTCATCAATATTCTTCAGAATTTGTACTGAAAATTGTCAAAGAACGTAATCTAATCATGAAGATTTCATTCATGATGTTTTGGTAATGTTAAATAGGAATATTACGATTTTTTTTAGATACATAAATATTGTGCTGAGATATTATCTCAATTTTAAACATTTTTTAATTAGGAATTATTTTGGAGAATTCTGTTAATGTAAAACTGAAGTAAACATTTTTGTAGAAAGTTTTGAAAAAGAAAATCTAAAATAACTGTTGAAAGAGTTCAACGACTTTCTATTCAGAATCGATTTATTTCGAATGCCCGTCATAGGACGAGTGAAGTACGAGGCACTGAAGACGGTACATCTGAGGCCAAAATGCGTTTCTGTAAAGATTACGTGATGGAATTAAATGGAATAATTTTAACTCGTCTTATGACAGGTGAAGCCATTCCACTAAAAGAGCTTAATATTTTTTTGCGTACTTCGAGTTTCAGGGGCATTCTCGAGTCCCTTCAAAACGCTCAGAGGGTTACGGCAAGGTGATGGTCTTTCGTGTCTGTTATTCAACATCGCTTTGGAGGGAGTAATACGAAGGGCAGGGATTGACACGAGTGGTACGATTTTCACGAAGTCCGTCCAGTTATTTTGTTTCGCCGACGGCATTGATATCATGGAACGAAACTTTGAGAGGATGGAGGAAGCCTACATCAGACTGAAAAGCGAAGCTAAATGGATTGAACTAGTCACCAACACATCGAAGACGAAGTACATGATAGGAAGAGGCTCAAGAGAGGTCAATGTAAGCCACCCACCACGAATTTCTATCGGTGGTGACGAAATCGATGTTGTTGAAGAATTCTTGTACTTGGGCTCACTGGTGACCGTCGATAACGATACCAGCAGAGAAATTCGTAGACGCATCGTGGCGGAAAATCGTACGTACTTTGGACTCCGACAAACGCTCCGATCGAATAGAGTTCGCCGACGTACCAAACGCTTATTAGACCGGTAGCTCTCTACGGGCACGAGACCTGGACGATGCTCGTGGAGGACCAACGCGCACTGGGAGTTTTCGAAAAAAGTGCTACATACCATCTATGGTGGCGTGCAGATGGCGGCAGGTACGTGGAGGAGGCGAATGAACCACGAGTTGCATCAGCTGTTGTGAGAACCATCCATCGTTCACACCGCGAAAATCGGAAGGCTGCGGTGGGCCGGGCACGTAGCCAGAATGGGGGGGGCAAGGTGGATCGATCAGGTGGAGGACGATTTGCGGACCCTCGAGAAGACTTTTATGTATTGCACAGGGCCCCCCGGCCTTAGTCTGGTAATAAATAAATAGATTATCAGACTCAAAATATCGTTCGAAAAACAATCATGACTGAATGGAAGTATCAATTCAACGCTTCTCGCTCCAGTGGTGATTAAAAATAAACTTGGGACAGATTCCAAGATATTGGCGCGAAATGAAACCAGTTGCATAGATTAGATAATGCATAAAGGTCGCAGATGCTCAGCTCACTAAACAATTCCGTTTATGCTGCCATGGAGTAATCGAAAGCTGAGCACAGTCCGACTCAGATGTCTTACATACATTTAAACAAATTTCGTATCCTGTCCTCCTGTCCTACTGCCGGTGCAATAAGTACAACAACGATTGACCTTACACCCCCAAGGCTGGACTGCACTATGGGGTGAGTTGTGTGAAACCTGGTGGTATGGCGTTGCAGCAGGATGGCTGACGAACGGTCAGTCGTTATTTGGCATGAATAATGGAAATTCTCTGACCCGGAAATACCGCGGCAAGGCACCCTGCTCACAGATAGAGTTGATGGTTTCTCCATTATTCACAGTGTGGTTTGATTCGATTAAATTGCTTTGACATTGTTTGCGGAACTTTAATTGCAACGAACATTCTTTCGTTGGCGGAGGAATTTGTGATTTATTATAATCATGCTTCTGGGGCATGGTCGAAAATGAGATTTATGGTAATCATCCATGATATTAAATTTAAAATTTACGCATTCGCTTTATCCGGTCCGAGGAAATCGTGACAAATGATTTGAACTTGATGAGACTTTCCATGGCATGGTCATATTATTCACCACTTATATCAGAGCTAGTGAAAATCTGGGTTAGAATTATAAGACATATGTAAGTAAAGTCCGGAGTCCTAATACGTAACATCATACCCAAATATACGAAATCAGCATTACATAATAGTCACTTACCTTTTTTAATCCATAAATCCACATTCTTTCAAATTCTTTATATAAAAGTGATGTTATACTAATATCTTTGGTATACATCTCGTTTTCTTTCTCCAGGGTGTTGATCCCCTGTATCAGAAACATAGCAATATCCCAATAAAATACATGCGAACATAATACCGTGGACAACGCTGCCGAGGTGTGAGGATGCCTTAAAGCTCAATCTCTTTTGCGGACTCGTTCCAGAACACGTGAGGGTTGGAATGCCACCTCATCCGTAATCGATTGATAACGAATCATTCACAGCCGGAATTGTTTGCCCACTTTCGTGGAAATGTTTCGACTCTTGCTAGTGATACATCGGTTCCTATAGAGATCTATCATTATTCTGCGAATCTATATTGCCCGAGTTGTTTGTTTAGCCAAAAATTGCTAGCTGGGTGGAGTGAATTGAAACGCCGGAAATTGACGGATGGTTCTTGAAAATAGGCGACGAAGAGGCAAGAATTTCGATCAAGTTCAAATATTTACAGCAATCGGTCTCAGTCACAGGACATTAAGGACATGTGTATTACTGGGGTAAGAAATATATATTCACAAGGAGGCTGCATTTCCTTCATAAACTGACTTTCAGTAGGATAAAGCAAAACATTCGTAGTTACAGCAACATTTCAATAGAATTTGAATAAAAGATTAAAAATGATAATTCAAACCAACTTTACACCACTTTTGGTCAAAACTATGCTTCAAACTCCCTCAAATAAATGAGAATAAAACGTGTTCTTTTAATCCGTGGATCGTCGATATTTAGGGTATTTTAATTTCTTATTGCAATAGATTTGCAAAAATCAAAAATGATGAAGAATTATTGAAATATTATCAAAATATTATCATGATGAATCCATATCTTCACCTCACGTGCTAACTAAGAATTTATCTAGTGGCACTTGTAAATACCCAGAAGACTTTTCGGTACCTTCTTGCAACAAGTTTGCTCGTCTTTCCCATCTCCAAATATTGTACGTTGGGCAAAGGACGTTTATTCTAGCCTGAATTTTGTGGATGATGGACTCTCACGGAGGAGTAACTACGAACCTACCCTCTAAAGACATACTTTCCAGAATCCAATTATCCACTATTTGTTATATCTAGCGTTCGAAGTTAATATTTTTATTTTACGCTTGCTGTTGTTGTAAATTAACAATTGTTTTAAATCCTCTGTTGGGTTATGATTGGTTTGACTTCTGTACAGTTCCACAGGGTTCATGAGCATACAATAGTAAAAATAACACTTGCTACTTGATTTCAACAAAGCTGCATCCACCTGAAGCAAACCTGAAGATATTCGCCAAATACCTGAAAGAGAAAAAGGAATATGGACGTATTAATCAGCGTTCAGACAAACAGTACAAGGTAGAGAATTTTTATTTCTAAAACGACATATGCATAGTAATATATACACCCAATATATAAACTGTCGGTATTCTTTAATTTCCCGGTTTACCTGATTTTTCACAGCTTTTTAAATACCACCTGAATTTTCTTTGATTTTTTGTGATTTTTTTTCATGGGATTAACTCATAGTTTCATTAATGCTAAACCTAAAGGTCATAATCGACTAAAATCCACTTAAACCTAATATATTCCCAATATATCGCCCTAATATATAACCCACTAAACCTATATAAAACCATAATCAACTAAAACCCACACCCGAATCGGGTGTAACCTCTTTGAACTAGAAGCTTCTCGTAGTTTGTTACAGAAGTTAGACAATTAGGAAAATTTAACAAATATGACTAATTTGACTAATTTCTTTGACCAATTAGGCAAACCAGAAGAAAAATTCAACTCTCACTCATTTTTCGATTGATGCATAAGTTATCGATTTAATTTTCAATATGTTCGTAATGAGAGACATACGACCGATGCCGATGGGGAAGGGCGATCCACCAATCATCATTTTGGAATTCTGAAGGAAATCCTTTTTGTATTCCAAAGGGAATACTTTTGGGAATCCAACGTGAAATCTTTTGGGACATACTCTGGGATTCTGGCTTAGAATTCTTATTGGTTTCCGACGGAAATCTACTTGGGATTCAGTCGAGAATCCAAAATAATCCTTTTGAGAGTCCAAAAAGAATCTCTTTGAGCACCAAAAGAAATTCTTAAGAGAATCCATATCCATTCTGTGGGAAATCCTTTTAGAATTACGATGTGAATCCTTGTGGAAGCCTTTCGAACTTCTGATTGAATTCCTTTTGGGAAAATAATTAAGCTTTTATAGTGAAATGCCTCCACCTGTCATAGTAAGACGAGTTTAGTACTATTGAATTTGATTCAAGTGCTTTGGAATTCCGAGTGACTTTTGGGATTCCGTGTGTAGTCATTTTAGCATACCGATGGGAATTCTTTTCGCCTTCCGAAGATATATCTTTCTGGGGACCCTAGCAACACTATCCGGACCAATTTGGTTGCAACCACTAAATTCGGTTGCATAAAGGTCGCAGACATTCGTGCAACATGTGTGCTACTCGGGGAATTCCAAAATAAGGGAATCTGTATCAGTTTGAAAGAGAATCCTTTTGAGATTCTAACGGGAATCCTTTGAGATTTCGACTGGAATCCTTCAGAGATTCCGATGGGAATTCATTTGAGAGTCCGCAGAGAATCCTTTAAGAAATTTCGAAAGAATCCTTAAGAAATGCTGAGGGGAACCATTTTGGTATTCCGATGAATAACTTTCTGAGATTTCGACGAGAATCCTTTTGAATTTGCGAAGGGAAACCTCTTGGGATTTCGAGATGACTCTTTTTGGGATTCCAAAAGGAATAAAGAAGAGAGTCCATAATCTATTCCGTAGAGAATCCACATAAGGGTGTCCCAAAATTGGACAAAGTCTGGAAAGCCCGACCCATTTTATAAAAAATCCCGGGAAGGATTCCCTCCGGAATCCGGGAAGGATTCCCTCCGGAATCCGGGAAGGATTCCCTCCGGAATCGGGGAAGGATTCCTCCCGATACCCGGGCAGCATTCCTCCCGGCATCTGGGAAGGATTCCCTCCGGAATCCGGGAAGGATTCCCTCCGGAATCCGGGAAGGATTCCCTCCGGAATCCGGGAAGGATTCCTCCGGAATCCGGAAGGATTCCTCCGGAATCCGGGAAGGATTCCCTCCGGAATCCGGGAAGGATTCACTCCGGAATCCGGGAAGGATTCGCTCCGGAATCCAGAAAGGATTCGCTCCGGAATCCGGGAAGGATTCGCTCCGGAATCCGGAAAGGATTCGCTCCGGAATCCGGAAAGGATTCGCTCCGGAATCCGGAAAGGATTCGCTCCGGAATCCGGGAAGGATTCGCTCCGGAATCCGGAAAGGATTCGCTCCGGAATCCGGAAAGGATTCGCTCCGGAATCCGGGAAGGATTCCCTCCGGAATCCGGGAGGGATTCCCTCCGGAATCCGGGAGGGATTCCCTCCGGAATCCGGGAGGGATTCCCTTCGGAATCCGGGAGGGATTCCCTTCGGAATCCGGGAGGGATTCCCTTCGGAATCCGGGAGGGATTCCCTTCGGAATCCGGGAGGGATTCCCTTCGGAATCCGGGAGGGATTCCCTTCGGAATCCGGGAAGGATTCCCTCCGGAATCCGGGAAGGATTCCCTCCGGAATCCGGGAAGGATTCCCTCCGGAATCCGGGAAGGATTCCCTCCGGAATCCGGGAAGGATTCCCTCCGGAATCAGGAAGGATTCCTCCGGAATCCGGGAAGGATTCCCTCCGAATCCGGGAAGGATTCCTCCGGAATCCGGGAAGGATTCCTCCGGAATCCGGAAGGATTCCTCCGGAATCCGGGAAGGATTCCTCCGAATCCGGGAAGGATTCCCTCCGGAATCCGGGAAGGATTCCCTCCGGCATCTGGAAGGATTCCTCCGGAATCCGGGAAGGATTCCTCCGGAATTGGGAAGGATTCCTCCGGAATCTGGGAAGGATTCCCTCCGGAATCCGGGAAGGATTCCCTCCGGAATCCGGGAAGGATTCCCTCCGGAATCGGAAGGATCCGAGGATTCCTCCGGAAGGATCAGGAAGGAGATTCCCTCCGGAACTGGGAAGGATTCCCTCCGAATCCGGGAAGGATTCCTCCGGAATCCGGGAAGGATTCCTCCGGAATCCGGAAGGATTCCCTCCGGAATCCGGGAAGGATTCCTCCGGAATCCGGGAAGGATTCCCTCCGGAATCAGGAAGGATTCCTCCGGAATCCGGGAAGGATTCCTCCGGAATCCGGAAGGATTCCCTCCGGAATCCGGAAGGATTCCTCCGGAATCGGGAAGGATTCCCTCCGGAATCCGGGAAGGATTCCCTCCGGAATCCGGGAAGGATTCCTCCGGAATCCGGGAAGGATTCCTCCGGAATCCGGGAAGGATTCCTCCGGAATCCGGGAAGGATTCCTCCGGAATCCGGGAAGGATTCCTCCGGAATCCGGGAAGGATTCCCTCCGGAATCCGGGAAGGATTCCTCCGGAATCCGGGAAGGATTCCTCCGGAATCCGGGAAGGATTCCTCCGGAATCGGGAAGGATTCCCTCCGCAATCCGGGAAGGTTTCCCTCCGAAATCCGGGAAGGATTCCTCCGGAATCTGGAAGGATTCCTCGGAATCCGGGAATCGGAAGGATTCCCTCGGAATCAGGAAGGATTCCCTCCGGAATCCGGGAGGGATTCCCTCCGGAATCCGGGAGGGATTCCCTCCGGAATCCGGGAGGGATTCCCTCCGAATCCGGGAAGGATTCCTCCGGAATCAGGAAGGATTGCCTCCGGAATCCGGGGGGGATTTCCTCCGGAATCCGGGAGGGATTCCCTCCGGAATCCGGGAGGATTCCCTCCGGAATCCGGGAAGGATTCCCTCCGGAATCTGGGAAGGATTCCCTCCGGAATCCGGGAGGGATTCCTCCGTCCGGAACATTCCCTCGAATCCGGGAAGGATTCCTCCGGAATCCGGGAAGGATTCCCTCCGGAATCCGGGAAGGATTCCTCCGGAATCCGGGAAGGATTCCCTCCGGAATCCGGGAAGGATTCCTCGGAATCTGGGAAGGATTCCCTCCGGAATCCGGAAGGATTCCCTCCGGAATCCGGGAAGGATTCCTCCGGAATCCGGGAAGGATTCCTCCGAACTGGAAGGATTCCCTCCGGAATCCAGGAAGGATTCCCTCCGGAATCAGGAAGGATTCCTCCGGAATCCGGAAGGATTCCTCCGGAATCTGGAAGGATTCCTCCGAATCCGGGAAGGATTCCCTCCGGAATCCGGGAAGGATTCCTCCGGAATCCGGGAAGGATTCCTCCGGAATCCGGGAAGGATTCCCTCCGGAATCCGGGAAGGATTCCTCCGGAATCCGGGAAGGATTCCCTCCGGAATCTGGAAGACCTCCAAATCCGAATTCTGAACTGGCGACCTCCGGAATCCGGGAAGGATTCCCTCCGGAATCCGGGAAGGATTCCTCCGGAATCCGGGAAGGATTCCTCCGGAATCTGGGAAGGATTCCTCCGAATCCGGAATCCGGGAAGGATTCCTCCGGCATCCGGGAAGGATTCCCTCCGGAATCCGGGAAGGATTCCCTCCGGAATCCGGGAAGGATTCCCTCCGGAACTGGGAAGGATTCCTCCGGAATCCGGGAAGGATTCCTCCGGAATCCGGGAAGGATTCCTCCGGAATCCGGAAGGATTCCTCCGGAATCCGGGAAGGATTCCCTCCGGAATCCGGGAAGGATTCCTCCGGAATCCGGGAAGGATTCCTCCGGAATTGGGAAGGATTCCTCCGGAATCAGGAAGGATTCCTCCGAATCCGGAAGGATTCCCTCCGGAATCCGGGAAGGATTCCTCCGGAATCCGGGAAGGATTCCCTCGGAATCCGGGAAGGATTCCTCCGGAATCGGGAAGGATTCCTCCGGAATCCGGGAAGGATTCCTCCGGAATCCGGGAAGGATTCCTCTGGAATCCGGGAAGGATTCCCTCCGGAATCAGGAAGGATTCCTCCGGAATCCGGGAAGGATTCCCTCCGGAATCAGGAAGGATTCCCTCCGGAATCAGGAAGGATTCCCTCGGAATCCGGGAAAGGATTCCCTCCGGAATCCGGAAAGATTCCACCGGAATCCGGGAAGGATTCCTCCGGAATCCGGAAGGATTCCTCCGAATCCGGGAAGGATTCTCCGGAATCTGGAAGGATTCCCTCCGGAATCCGGGAAGGATTCCTCCGGAATCCAGGAAGGATTCCTCCGGAATCAGGGAATCCAAGGGATTCCCTCCGGGAATCCGGGAATTCCCTCCGGAATCAGGGGAAGACCTCCAGGTCAGGATCCAGAGATTCCTCCGGAATCTAAACTAATTTTTTTTCAGTGTAAAAATCGTTTTTTTATTTTTTGGATATTCTTCCAAAAAACTTCTGGGATTTTCACGACATTCCGCCATACAACACTTTTTCGTAAGTCTTGTCATTTTAGAGTTACATTGATTTTCAAAAAAAAAAACAATGGAAAAAATAGGCCCTCATCAAATGTAACTCTTGACAATTTTAAAAAAACTAAGTATGCAGAGTGGTCTAGAAATACCATATCTTTATGTCCACCAAGTTTCATTCGATTCTGAGATGGTGCTGCCAACCACTGGTCGAGTTGGCGCGAACTTCGTCAACATCTTCAAAACACATGAGAAAAATTTCCAATATCTAAAAAAAACAATTTTAAACGTAAGAATTGCAATTATTAAAGAAGAATTTTTCATAACAAAATCAAAACTTTCAAAAGAAAAAAAAATACAAAATTTACATAAATGATTCATTATTACCAATAAACAATTGTAAAATTTACACAAAATAAATATTTTTCCCAGTATACAATAAAAACTTTTCACCAAAAATCCATAAAGAGCAATAAAAAAAATTAAAAAATTTCCAGTTCAGAAAAAGCAATAGAATTGAATAAATTTTCAAGAACAATATGCTTCTAAAGAAAAAAAAAAGCGACGACGGAGGTCCTCCGTAGATTAGTATGGAAAGCACCCGTCTAGCGTACTGGTTTCGTGGGATCAAACTCCACCGAATGAAGTGGCTATCCGTCAGCATGTATGTATAAATATATAAGTTACAAACCCTAATTCAACTGAAAACACTTCGACGGAAATCGCCGAAACATCTAGCTCATCAATAAACCAACACGAACAACAACAAGAACAACTGCAACATGCATCGGACAGACTACAGGAATTGGAGCAGCGGATCAAAGTACTTCGCGGAATTCCACATCAGCAACACGCGTCCGGTCTGTAGATAAGTCAGCACATTTCAGTTAGCAAGTCAGGCCTCTGTAAACCATTCGAAAATAAAATTAACTCATTCTAGTTTTACCCGTACCCGTGTGCACGTCGCGTTTTGTATTTTTTTAAAAACCTCTCCCGAAGTCCCTAAATGTAATTGGCGCAGTCGAGTTAGGGGGGAGTGAACGGTCCGTTAAAGTGCAGTGAAACCGAAAATCGAAAAAGGCGCTCCACGAGTGAACCGAAATTGTGCAAATTGAAATTTCGCCGGTTTTGTGAATCTCAAAGTGTTCCCCGATCAGGAAGATTCATCAAGCACTGGGACTCGTGCTCAGACCCTCATCGGATCTACCGGCCTACCCGCTCTACAGCATCGTTGGTGGAATACCAACTGATTTGTGGATCTTACGACTCCAGAAGAGCAGAACAGGGTTATTGACGAAGTCCACCAGCGGGCACACAGAGGAGCAGAAGAAAACCATGAGGTCACCCGAAGAACATTCTTCTTCCCAAAGATGCGTTCCGCAATACAGACGTTTGTCAATCTATGTTCCAAATGTTTGGAGAATTACAATTATTGCGCTTATATTGACGATCATATCAGTTAAACCACAAACACTTACAATAAGAAATCTACGAAACGACCCATTATTGCTCATAAAAGAAAAATCATGCAAAATTCAGACAGGTACCATAAAGATAATTCACCCCATTAACCTTTCATCAATTGAGGAAACCGCAGAACTTCTAGTAAGATCGTCTTATAAAAATGATGTTCACATAACTAATCCATTAACAAACATATTGAGATTTAAAACGAGGCAGCTATACAGTAACCTGCACCAACTAAAACCGCAAGAACCGCACAGGACGAAAAGATGGAATGCAGTCGGAACCGTATGGAAGTGGATTGCTGGCACCCCAGACGCTTCTGATCTACACGCTATCAATACAACGATGAATGAGCTAATCGACCAGAACAATCAACAATTTAAAATAAACCAAAACATCAATGACAGGATCCAGGAACTCACGCACGCAATTCGTGAGATAACCATACAGGCAAACCTAAACGACCTGTTGATGAATGATATCGGAATCATTTCTTCAATTTTTAATATCGACATCATCAACAAACTTCTCGAGGATATCCAAGACGCAATCATGTTGTCAAAGGTATCCATAGCAACCACCAAAATATTATCAATCAAAGAGATAATAACTATTAAAGGATTACTTGATGATCAAGGAATCAACATTCATCTACCGGACGAAGCTTTACAGTTCGTCACACCTAAGTTCGCAACAAGTCCAGGAACACTACTCTACTTTATGCACGTACCATTGCTAGAAAACACTACTTCATCAATTATCAGGATTTATCCCATGATCCACAAAAATCAAACCATCAGACAGTACCCAGAGTTCATTGTAAAAAACGGAGATCGTATATTCACAACGCAGAAACCAGGAGATTTCGTTCAACGATTTATGTATCTCAGGGAACTTAACGACAGATGCATAAACGCTTTACTTAATGGGAGAAACCCGGAATGCAGCGTTGTTTTCAATAATCAAACAATCTACAAAGTTATATCGGATAATACGCTTTTAATTTCTAACATCAGGAACCAGAAGTTGGAATCAAATTGTGGTCCAGAGAATCGCACTCTTGATGGAAATCTACTTATCACTTTTTTCGAATTGTACAATTCAAATCAATAACCAGACATTTAGAAATGAAGAATACACCGAGGAACCCCAAATTATTCACAACGCATTCTACAATCTTCAACCGAATTGGAAACTGCATGAAGATCACGATTTGGGAGATATTCATCAAAAAACCATTCAGAACCGTAAGACTTTGGAACACGTGTACTTGGAGCAAAGCGAACTCAATTTTAAATTCTGGAGCCTATTTGGAGGATTTTCATTTTCTGGAATCATGTTCATCTTTATCTCATTCATAATCAGATACGGAACGGGACGTTCCTTTCTTAAGGGGGGAGTAGTTACAAACCCTAATTCAACTGAAAACACTTCGACGGAAATCGCCGAAACATCTAGCTCTTCAATAAACCAACACGAACAACAACAACAACAACAAGAACAACTGCAACATGCATCGGACAGACTACAGGAATTGGAGCAGCGGATCAAAGTACTTCGCGGAATTCCACATCAGCAACACGCGTCCGGTCTGTAGATAAGTCAGCACATTTCAGTTAGCAAGTCAGGCCTCTGTAAACCATTCGAAAATAAAATTAACTCATTCTAGTTTTACCCGTACCCGTGTGCACGTCGCGTTTTGTATTTTTTAAAAAACCTCTCCCGAAGTCCCTAAATGTAATTTATATATATATATATATATATATATATATATATATATATATATATATATATATATATATATATATATATATATATATGTATATGTATAAATGCATATGTATAAAACGGCATCTTTTTATCGTTTTTTTGCTGTTATTAATTTGTTAAATAAATTTGCCTTTTGTTTTTTTTGCAAAAATTTCCATTGCTTACGAAGTTTTAAATTTATTTTAGCAATTTCTCTTTTTAGGAGGAGACAATTTATACAAACGTTATATAAATTCGACAGAAAAGAATGGCATTGCATCCTACAACGGCGGCGTTCAGCCTCGCAACTTAGGACATACACAGTTGTGGGAAGCCAAGTTACTAGTCAAGCATTGGTATATCGTGTGACTAGCACGAATAGTCTTTTTTTTTCAGCTATTCCATTTGGGGCTAACCTAATTGACAAAGAATGGTTAATGTAGCGTCATGTCCTCTTATATCCACATTATATATTCTTTGTGAGCTTAGCTACATTTTTTGTATAATAATCTAACAATATCGCATATGCCCAGTTCTTATTCAGGTTTTTGTAGGTTCTTATACAGAATTGTTAGAAAATCTAACAGTCGCTGGTTGGGTGCACC
>NW_026942123.1:0-25005 GCF_024139115.2 Armigeres subalbatus
TATTTACGGTTAAAATAAATTAAATAGATTAAAGTTGAACAAATTTCTAGAATTAAAAAAAGATAAACCAGCCTAATGAGGAAAACGGAGATTCACCGCGGTATAGTTCATTGTGTTCATTTTCTGCATTC
Organism: Armigeres subalbatus; assembly: GCF_024139115.2. Taxonomy (NCBI): domain Eukaryota; kingdom Metazoa; phylum Arthropoda; class Insecta; order Diptera; family Culicidae; genus Armigeres; species Armigeres subalbatus. Next base: position 132 of record NW_026942123.1, read on the forward strand.
CCCTCAATAAAATGTTTAATGAGATCTAAGCCAGGTGGTGAGATACCGTGGAATCAAATTGCGTAAGCCACCCAAGATTGCTTGATCCCGCAAAATTTGCATATGAGCTTCGGCGTGCATCGACCTGTTGGGATTCCTTTGAAGTTTTGTTGACCTTTTCCGAAGTCCCTCTCACATGGACAGAAAGGTGGCTAATTTAGGCTGTTCGTGTGAAGAGACGCGAACATGCGCGAAAATGATTGTTAGAAGCATGAGAGCAGCCGTCGGTATCGCGAAATTACCTTCGTGATTTCCGGTGACGAAATTAATTCGGCGGTTAATCTGAGGATTATTGAAGTGATCAGATTCACTTCGAACTGATCCGTGGAAGAGGCAGGAGTGGCCCAAGTGTTCTCGCGCCGTGGTAGTTTTTCAAAGGTATTAGCTACATTAAATGTGTTCAACCAGTGAATCTTTCAAAACCTTTCCCAAAGAATGCGATCTTAAACCCTTTCCCATAGTTCTAGCTAGTTAGTCGTGTGTGCAAAGGTTACGAACGGTGTGTTATCGTGTGTGCTGGTAGCTCAAAGCAGGTAAATGTGCAATTTAAATTCTGGTTATAGTGCAGTGCTGACACGTGCAACATGCAACGGTCTCTAAATGTGTTTAGATTCGTGACCACATCGCCACGACGCCCGAGACACCACAACGAACCGTCGAGGCCATTCTTGACCCCACCATCAGGCTGCGAGGTTTTCCCGGGGCACGCCGGAAGAGGGACGCGATCGCCAATCAACGCGCCCTAGGCAGGGCATCACCGAAGAAGAAGAGAGAAGAAGAAGAGAAGGCAACCGTTTTTCCCTCCGTTGGTGACGACCGACGGACATCGACGCACGTGCCGCGTCGCGCCTTAGATGAGACCGTAAGTTTCGATCCGGAGCAAAGCCATCCGTAGGCGACAACCGCAGTCGCAGCATCATCAGCTAGCCCAGCTAGCCCAACCGTCAACCCGCCAACGAACAGCGATTCGATACCAGCCGTAGTAGCATCGGCATCTAGGCAAGCCGCCGACCCGCCGGCGATCAGCGTGTAGTTGTACCGCCATCGTCCGCAAGTGATCACATGGACGCCGCGTAAGTCGTCCATTCAAAGTGAGTACTCCTTTCTAAATACATGCGCATGTGATTTTCTGCCGCAACATAGCCCCATTCCGTTGCTAGGCGAAGACACGGCTTCGCCGTGAGAAATATGTTGAGTGCCGCTTAAGCACAATAGTCGAGGCGTTTGCGTAGCAAACGCACTGCACGTTTTTCTTGCTGAGTGAACCACACCAGGAGAGCACACACGATAGGAGGCTAGGGACCGAGTAGGCATCAATGGGAAAGGTGTAGAATGGTAGGAGCGAAGAGATAGGCAGACGATGAAAGCAGAGATGAACACTAGTATTAGTAAATTGAAAGCTCTAATAAATTCTGGATAAAAGCTCCGTTGTATTTTGATGTAGTGAAACGTTTCAATAAAAACACTACCGGCAATAAATATATGTACTCTGCTCGTTATTTGTGGTCCCGATGAAGTGAAACTGGTTGAGAGTATTTAATGTAGTTCGTGTTCGTTGTAGTTTTTGTAGTATTTTTCTTCTGGGGAGGTTGGCTCGAAACCAACCGGGCAACTCTGAAATCCGACGCGATTGGGTTGAGGAGAAATTTGGTCGCTTTACCAGTGATGATAAACCCCCTCCATACTGTTTCATCACTGGCCGACGGTTGTAATTGGGTAACTGGCAATTATTTTGTTAAGCCGTTACTAGTAGCGTCCTTCACAGGCGCAATTTAAGTTAGCCACCTGTCTTCCATCCAAAATTGGGAAAAAAGGAACCTTCGTCCTCTGAGGGTCTCAACGGTCGGGCACATTTAGACACGGTCGATGGTCTCCTACGGGAGTGGCGCATAAGCCATCGTACTTACCTACCTAAAAAGGGGAAGACGGTCCGGCGTACGGTTATAACTGGCGCCCAACAATACAAGGCTTTTTTGTAGTATTTCTTTCGTAAATTTTTGTTGTTGTCATTAGACTTGGTTTGTTGTTTGTTTCATAGTTCATTATTTATTTATTTAACTGTTAATTTATTTTTTTGTTCATATAATAGCGTTACATACATTTTCTTGTTATTTTCTAATTTATACACAATTCAAATTACTATTTTCTCTATAATTTAAATCTAAAATACTATTCCTAAATAATAAAAATGAGTCGAGTATTTCCTAGAGCAGAAGACCTCAACCAAGAGGAATTAGATTTTGAACTCCAGATCCGTAACCAACCTGAAGAAGTTTTTGAGCTTGATTTGAACGCGAAACAGAGGCATTTGAGGAATCTATTCAAGAATGACCAAAAAGATGGACATAGTTATCGTTCACCTTATAACATTGTTGGTGAATATCCGCATATCGAAGGTAGAATTTTGAATCTGGAGAAAGCTTTAGAAAAGAGAGTGGAATCCAAATACGAATCACGGGTACTGCACTATTGGTACAGGGTCAAGTGGATTCAGGTAAATGGGGAAGAAAAAAACGAAAGAAGAGAGAGTTGGTTCAAATGATAGAAAAAGTAATGTCACGGTATCAGTTCGGTCCACCGCAATCACCATTAGTTTCACAGATCAACACCATCATTCAGGGGAACTTGGACCAGGCTAGTGGAGGACATATGCAGACAAGGAATTCGAAGCTTAGTCTACAACTTCCCGTACATTCTCCGTCTGTCGTGGAACAAGGTCGTGGTTCGCCAGGAGGGGACATTCCGATGGGACCAAAGGGAGCCATTCCGAAAGTCCCACTGACTATGAATGGAGGTCAGAATACAGTGGTCGAGACTAGTCCGAACGGGCCACAAGGGAATACCACAGATCCGTCAACGCACATTTCGGTGCCACGAGAGGAATGGGAAGAGATGCGAGCAATAATAGCAGACTTAACGAGGAAACTAGCGCAAAAGGAGAGTCATGGTTCGAGAGATAATCCTTCGGTCAGAGTCTCTAATCGAGAACCACTGCAAGATGAACCAGCAGCACAGGTGAGAAGAGCGGATGGGGGCAGCCGAGCAGCTTTCAACTACCACGGTAGTGTTGACGAAGAAGACAGCGAAGATGACCAAAGATGGCCACGCCAAGAATGGGGACGCAGGGTTCCTCAAACAGACGGCCGTGAATCAGATTATAGCTATGGTGGAAGTTGGAACTACGGCGCCAATGAAGGGCGAAGGAGAGGTCAATTCGGCAGATACGCAGGACAAGGAAGGGTAGAGAAATGGAAGTTGAGATTTACAGGGGAACCACGCTCAGCGATGACTGTTGAAAACTTCCTCTACAAGGCAAAAAAACTCGCCGAGAGGGAGGGCGTAACCAAGGGTATTTTGCTGAGGGACGTCCATATGCTGTTGGAAGGCGCCGCCTCAGACTGGTTTTTCACGTTTGTCGATGACCTGACCACATGGGAAACGTTCGAAACGTCAATCTCCTACCGGTTTGGGAATCCCAATAAGGATCAGGGAATACGTTCCAAAATACACGAGCGGAAGCAACTGAGAGGGGAACCGTTCATTGCTTTTGTAACGGAAATAGAAAAATTGAATCGATTATTATCCAAACCACTATCGAATCGAAGGAAGTTCGAAGTGATATGGGATAATATGAGACAACATTATAGGTCCAAAATTTCAATCGTGGAAGTTAATGATCTGCAACAATTGACAAAATTGAACTACCGTATAGACGCAGCAGATCCCCAATTGCAGTTCCAAAATACGGAAGGGACATCAGGGTTTCAGCGCCGAGCAATCAACCATTTAGAGGCAGGTGGAAGTGACTACGACAGCGACCAGTCCGTGAACGCTATTAACACGCGGGTGAATAGGAGTTTCCCCCAAGCAACTAGGCAGACGGCAGAGCAACCAACGAGAACGACACAAAATTCGTCAACGGCATTGAACTGCTGGAACTGCCAAGGTCAGGGACACGGTTGGAGACAATGTTCTCGGCCGAAAGTCGTATTTTGTTACGGATGTGGGAACCTAGGAAGGACTATTCGTAGTTGCGAGCGATGTGCAAATAAGCTCACACGCTGCAGCAATCAATCAGGGAAACGAATAAACGGGGGCGATGCGGGGAATTCGTCAAACCCGACTGAGAAGGAAATTCCCGAACAGCGGACAAATTACAATCCATTTTCCCAGATTTACCACATAAAGTTTCACAGGACAAAATGTCCTCACATTAAAGTTAAGGTTTTCGAGTTAGAGCTCGAAGCTTTACTGGACTCGGGGCTGGGATTAGCATCCTCAACTCCTTAGAAGTGGTCGAAAATATAATTTAAAAATTCAGCCAGCTGCCATTAAAGTTTCGACAGCTGATGGCTCGATGTACAGTTGTTTAGGGTACGTGAACATTCCGTTCACGTACAAAAAGCTTACTAAAGTAGTACCCACTCTTGTAGTACCACAAATTTCACGACACTTAATCCTTGGGGTAGACTTTTGGGAAAGCTTCGGAATTAAACCGATGATCGACGTGGGTAGAGGGTTGGAGGAGCTTGAAACAGTTGGTCTTGGTGGCAGCGAACCGACATGTTTCACTATTGAACCGTCTGGTGATCCGCCAACTCCAGAGAAGACAGAAGACGACGATTCGCTGGACATCCCGGTTTACGAGGGACCGGTAGATTCCGTTCCAGATCCGGATTCGATCGAAACGGAACACGAACTGTCAGAGCCAGAAAGGAAACAGCTCACCGAGGTGATTAGATGCTTTGAAATGACGTCAAGCGGTAAACTGGGCAGGACACACTTGATCACCCACGAGATCGAGCTTCAGGAGGGGGCCAAGCCGCGTAATCCGCCAATGTATAGATGTTCACCATACGTGCAGAAGGCAATCAACGAAGAAGTGGAGAGGTTCAAACGACTAGATGCGATAGAGGAGTGCTACAGTACGTGGACCAATCCGCTGGTGCCAGTACTCAAGAAAAATGGGAAGGTGAGAGTCTGTTTAGACTCACGGAAAATTAATAAGCTGACGGTCAGGACACTTGCAATGCGGAATATGCAAGACATATTCCGACGATTGCAAGGCAAAGTTCTTCTCAGTGATAGACCTCAAAAGACGCCTACTTTCAGATCCCTCTGAAAGAGGAGAGTCGCAATTTCACCGCATTCCGAACCACCGAAGGAGTATTTCGCTTCAAAGTGCTGCCGTTCGGCTTAACGAACGCACCCTTCACGATGGCAAGATTGATGGACAAAGCTCTTGGGTTCGACCTGGAACCGTTTGTCTTTGTGTATCTGGATGACATCGTCATCGCATCCAGTACATTGGCAGAGCACTTCCGCCTGTTACGCATTGTGGCAGAGAGACTCAAAAGAGCAGGACTGACAATCTCTCTTGAAAAGTCAAGATTCTGCAGAAAACAGGTGATGTATCTGGGTTATCTGCTCAATGAAAACGGTGTAGCGATCGACGCAGCGCGGATTCAACCCATTTTAGACTACGCCCAACCGAGATCGCAGGAAGATATTCGCCGCCTAATGGGATTGGCAGGCTTTTATCAAAAATTTATAAAAGGCTACAGCAAGATAACTGCACCAATTACAGATCTTCTCTCTAAGGAACATAAGAAGCTGGTCTGGACCAAGGAAGCGGAAATTGCTTTCCGGGAACTGAAATCAGTTCTCACCTCAGCGCCGATCCTTGGAAACCCAGACTTCACGAAACCGTTCACTATCGAGTCGGACGCTTCGGATCGAGCCATTGGAGCGGCCTTAGTGCAAGAGCAGGAAGGGGTAACGAGAGTAATTAGCTATTTTAGCAAGAAACTCAACCGAACTCAACGGAGGTACGCAGCAGTAGAGAAGGAGTGCTTAGGAGTGCTGGCGGCAATCCAACACTTCCGGCAAAGTTCCGGGTCATCACCGATGCCAGAAGCCTCCTATGGCTGTTTAATATCGGAACCGAAACCGGAAACGCTAAGCTCCTCAGGTGGGCTCTCCGAATCCAGGCATACGATTTCGATTTAGAATATCGCAAAGGGAAGGCGAATATAACTGCGGACTGCCTGTCGAGGTCGTTTGAAGTGGACACTATCGTCGTTTCCCAACCCGACGCCGAACAGGAAGATCTTATGGAAAGGATCCAGGCGAAACCCGGCAAATATAAGGACTATCGCATTATTGATGGGAAAGTATTTAAGTTCGTCAAAACCGGAAACCGCCTAAGCGATCCAAGATTCGAGTGGAAATGCTTCCCTCCGAAAGCCGAACGTTCCGAGATCGTACACCATGAACACGATAAGGCGCACTTCGGCTACGAGAAGACGTTGGCTGCCGTTAAACAACGCTACTTCTGGCCGAGAATGAACATTGAAATCCGGAAATTTTGTAAGGAATGTTTAAAATGTCAAACGAGTAAGGCCGGAAACATAAACGTCACGCCGCCTATGGGTTCCCAAAAGCCTGTGGAATACCCCTGGCAATTCATAACGCTCGATTATGTAGGACCGTTGCCTCCATCCGGGAAGAATAGGAACACCTGTCTGCTAGTGGCAACAGACGTGTTCAGCAAATTCGTGCTGATTCAGCCATTCCGAGAAGCCAAGGCTCAATCCTTGGTGGATTTTGTTGAAAACATGATCTTCCGCCTCTTTGGAGTCCCGGAGATAATATTAACGGACAATGGATCCCAATTTGTGTCCAACCAGTTCAAGAAACTTTTAGCGGATAATAACGTCTCCCACTGGCTGACCCCTGCGTATCACCCTCAGGTGAACAACACAGAGAGGGTGAACCGAGTAATAGTCACGGCGATACGAGCAACCCTTAAGAAATCGCATAACCACTGGGCTGACGATATACAGCTGATAGCAGACGCGATCAGGACCTCGGTCCACGAGTCCATCAAATTTACGCCATATTTTGTGGTCTTCGGACGGCAGAAGGTCTCTGATGGTGGAGAATACGCCAAAATCCGCGACAACCACGTTCCACACGATGAAGACAGACAGCAGATTGAAGACAAGCGAAAACAACTGTTTGAGGACATCCGAGTGAACCTCAAGGCCGCTTACGCTAAGCACGCGAAAAGCTACAACCTAAGAGCTAATGCACAATGTCCTGCCTACAAAGTCGGAGAAAAGGTGTTAAAACAGACGTTTGACCAGTCAGATAAAGGGAAGGGATTTTGCAGAAAACTTGCCCCGAAATACGAACCGGCAGTAGTGCGGAAAGTATTGGGAGCGAATACCTACGAGCTGGAAGACCTGACTGGGAAACGGATGGGAGTCTTTTTCGCGAACAGGCTGAAGCGTTGGTACGGTCAGCTAACGCCCTAATTCTTCTCTTCTCAAGCTATGTAACTCCTCCAGAGGAACTATAAACACTATGTTTAAAAACACCTATAGGGTCAAAGCATACGGACAGTTTCGAAGGACTCGCCAAGGGAAAATCTTCGGATGGAACCGAGGTTGAGGGTACCGATCTGAGCCTAAACAATACCAACACAACTTCTCAAGCTATGTAACTCCTCCAGAGGAACTATAAACACTATGTTTAAAAACACCTAAAAGGTCAAAAGCATACGGACAGTTTCGACGGACTCGCCTAGGGAAAATCTTCGGATGGAACCGACGCTGAGGGTACCGATTCTGAGCCTAAACCATACTATACAACTTCACCAGCTATGAACACCTTCTAAAGTGACTATAAAATCAACAAACGATTGCAAAAATACCAAAAAGGGCGATAATTTCCATAGAACGATACTTAAACACTCAAAAGTGACGATCAGACGAGACACTGCTTCACTGAACTTGTAAATATTTGTAAATATTAGTTTATTAGTTTATTTATGCCCTATCCTTAATAATTAGCTCTAGATCGTAAATTAGTTCATGCAAATTAGTTAAAATCTACTCAAGTTCGCTTACAAGTCTCGTTTGTTAGTTTGTACGTCCTTTTGTCGAAGTCAGTAGTCATGTCAAGTCATTGTTTTGTATTCACTTTGCTATCGTCTCACGTTCGTTGATAGTTTGTAATTTATCGATACCTAAAAAAATGTAAATATTTAGTAATGTCTAGAAAAGGTTTGGTTGATTGATAGTCATTTTACGAAAATGCTGGATATTTCAATCCGTTTCTCAGTCTTTCCTTATTTCCTTATCAGAGATCCTTCAGTCCAGTTCCATCCATCTATTTATATTGCTCTTCTTTGTCGATCCATCATCTTAGTTTCCATAGTCCAAACTTTAAGTACTTCTTTACCGGTCCAATAATTTGTCCGTGCAGAAATAGCATCATCCTCCTTATAGTATGCGTAACAGTCCATATCTCTTTATCCTAAGCATCCCATCCTTCATCCATCCATATTCATTCATCGTCAGGTTTATCCAAAAGCTCCTCTGGTTTATCTGACTGGTCGTCGTCTCGTCCGTGGCGGTTGGACCAACACCTATATCTGCGAACGAAAAGAACAAACAAACCAACTCACATCGATAGATTGGAACGATAATCCATCTATACTATCCTGAAATAGTAGACCAGTAGTGCAGCTCCTTTTCACAGTATTTTCACGATTTTGTGAATATTCACAACACTCGTGGCGTTTTGTTTACGTCCTTCCAAACACAATCGTAGTTGATGACATGTATGATAGACCGGTACAGTAGCAGATGTCAGGGAGATGGATTCTGTAAACGATAGTGTCGGAGTTTGGTTTGTATGTGTGCGAGGAATGACTGATGAATGTATGTAGCGATATTTTTCTTCGAGTGTTTTAGTCAGACACAGGTCTTGGCGTTTAAAATGCTCGTAAGAGGTTAATTTATGGTTTATGTCGCAGTGAGTGTAATGCGCGGATGAATATCCGTGTCAACGAATTGTGACATAAATCGGTTCATTTCGTGGATTGAATCGGAGTCTCGTTTCTCGCGTAAATGCTGGGGTAGAGATTACTGATTCAACTCCCGGTAACGTTCACTTAGGTGGAAATTTTCGTAGGTGCATCTTCGCATATCGGCTTTATGTCCTGGTTTTGGAAGATGAACCTCGGTTTAGGCTAAGCTTTAAGCTTGCTCATAGTATAGTCGACTACTATGAGTTGAAGCTGAGAATGTATTGGTGATGTTTGAATGAGTTTTTTTTTGTACGAATGAATGTGCGTATGAATGAATGTGGTCATCATCAACGAAATCCGGTTTTCTTTCCTTGGTCCAATAGACTGATCCATAAATTCTGTTTTTTCGTGTTCAAGTTCAAATTCTAAAATATTCAGTTTGCGTGGGCGATAAATACTAATGGTATCATATGAACGAATTTTTGCTGGAGACCGGAGACCTAGAGTCGCTGATGGTCAGTTGCAGAGGAAGTTTGTAATGAACTTCCGACTATAAACAGAGATGGAGTTGAATTCGTTCAACGATGAAACTATATGACCCCGAAAATTTAAAGCATAGTTGCCATTAGAAATTTTGAGGCCTACGAAAATTTGATTGGCCTTTGTTACTTGTTAGCATTGCCAATCAAATTTTCGTAAATTTAGGAGGGAGTGATGTAACGAGCCTTCGGGTCGTTACAATTATTGTAAATATATTATAATTGTTATTATTGTTCTTAGTTTCTTGTTAAATGTTTTCGTTTATATTTACGGTAAAAATAAATTAAATAGATTAAAGTTGAACAAATTTCTAGAATTAAAAAAAAGATAAACCAGCCTAATGAGAAAAACGGAGATTCAACGCGGTATAGTTCATTGTGTTCATTTTCTGCATTTCCCTCAATAAAATGGTTAATGAGATCTAAGCCAGGTGGTGAGATACCGTGGGATTAAATTGCGTAAGCCACCCAAGATTGCTTGATCCCGCAAAATTTGCATATGAGCTTCGGCGTGCATCGACCTGTTGGGATTCCTTTGAAGTTTTGTTGACCTTTTCCAAGTCCCTCTCACATGGACAGAAAGGTGGCTAATTTAGGCTGTTCGTGTGAAGAGACGCGAACATGCGCGAAAATGATTGTTAGAAGCATGAGAGCAGCCGTCGGTATCGCGAAATTACCTTCGTGATTTCCGGTGACGAAATTAATTCGGCGGTTAATCTGAGGATTATTGAAGTGATCAGATTCACTTCGAACTGATCCGTGGAAGAGGCAGGAGTGGCCCAAGTGTTCTCGCGCCGTGGTAGTTTTTCAAAGGTATTAGCTACATTAAATATGTTCAACCAGTGAATCTTTCAAAACCTTTCCCAAAGAATGCGATCTTAAACCCTTTCCCATAGTTCTAGCTAGTTAGTCGTGTGTGCAAAGGTTACGAACGGTGTGTTATCGTGTGTGCTGGTAGCTCAAAGCAGGTAAATGTGCAATTTAAATTCTGGTTATAGTGCAGTGCTGACACGTGCAACATGCAACGGTCTCTAAATGTGTTTAGATTCGTGACCACATCGCCACGACGCCTGAGACACTACAACGAACCGTCGAGGCCATTCTTGACCCCACCATTAGGTTGCGAGGTTTTCTCGGGACACGCCGAAGAGGGACGCGATCGCCAATCAACGCGCCCTAGGCAGGGCATCATCGAAGAAGTAGAAGGAAGAAGAAGAAGAAGTAAGGCAACCGTTTTCCCTCCGTTGGTGACGACCGACGGACATCGACGCACGTGCCGCGTCGCGCCTTAGATGAGACCGTAAGTTTCGATCCGGAGCAAAGCCATCCGTAGGCGACAACCGCAGTCGCAGCATCATCAGCTAGCCCAGCTAGCCCAACCGTCAACCCGCCAACGAACAGCGATTCGATACCAGCCGTAGTAGCATCGGCATCTAGGCAAGCCGCCGACCCGCCGGCGATCAGCGTGTAGTTGTGCCGCCATCGTCCGCAAGTGATCACATGGACGCCGCGTAAGTCGTCCATTCAAAGTGAGTACTCCTTTCTAAATACATGCGCATGTGATTTTCCGCCGCAACATAGCCCCATTCCGTTGCTTAGGCGAAGACACGGCTTCGCCGTGAGAAATATGTTGAGTGCCGCTTAAGCACAATAGTCGAGGCGTTTGCGTAGCAAACGCACTGCACGTTTTTCTTGCTGAGTGAACCACACCAGGAGAGCACACACGATAGGAGGCTAGGGACCGAGTAGGCATCAATGGGAAAGGTGTAGAATGGTAGGAGCGAAGAGATAGGCAGACGATGAAAGCGAGATGAACACTAGTATTAGTAAATTGAAAGCTCTAATAAATTCTGGATAAAAGCTCCGTTGTATTTTTGATGTAGTGAAACGTTTCAATAAAAACACTACCGGCAATAAATATATGTACTCTACTCGTTATTTGTGGTCCCGATGAAGTGAAACTGGTTGAGAGTATTTAATGTAGTTCGTGTTCGTTGTAGTTTTTTGTAGTATTTTTCTTCTGGGGAGGTTGGCTCCGAAACCAACCGGGCAACTCTGAAATCCGACGCGATTGGGTTGAGGAGAAATTTGGTCGCTTTACCAGTGATGATAAACCCCCTCCATACTGTTTCATCACTGGCCGACGGTTGTAATTGGGTAACTGGCAATTATTTTGTTAAGCCGTTACTAGTAGCGTCCTTCACAGGCGCAATTTAAGTTAGCCACCTGTCTTCCATCCAAAATTGGGAAAAAAGGAACCTTCGTCCTCTGAGGGTCTCAACGGTCGGGCACATTTAGACACGGTCGATGGTCTCCTACGGGAGTGGCGCATAAGCCATCGTACTTACCTACCTAAAAAGGGGAAGACGGTCCGGCGTACGGTTATATGATGTACACGACCTTCTGTCTGCAAAGTTTCCGTTCGATGAAAAGAAGTAATCACCCATTTCATTAATAAAATTATGAATGCGTTAGAAAGTTAAAAATATATTAATTTTGGTTAGGGACAAAAGGTCGAAAGACAAAACGTCGAAAGACAAAAGGTCGAAGGGACAAATGGTCGAAAAGGACAAAAGATCGAAAGGGACAAAAGGTCGAAAGGACAAAACGTCGAACGAGACAAAAGGTCGAAAAAATCAAAAGATCAATAAGATCAAAATCGAAATGGGCTAGAGTTGCCCTACACAGTTGGCAAAAACTCTGCTCTTTTATTTTTCACAATTTACAACGATTCAATAAAAATCATTCAGTTAGTATAACTAATAGATAAATGTTTGAGTATTCTGAATGTCACCGTCTCAATGGGAATCACCGTTTAAAACGTCATGTGACAACTATGCTTAGTAGGGCAGTTAATCAAAAATCTCTTTTTTATCTCTAACAAAGCTATCTAGATATTCATAGTATCGTTTCATAGCAATTACTCCTTCTTTGAAAATTGGTCATTTTTGAACCTCGATTGATGAGATGAGTGTGATATTTCGGCTTGAAGTTTAATGCAATTAACAAATTCCTTTAGAATACACCTAATTTGTTATAAACTTGTTTTTAATATACCTTATGTCTATTTCGAACTTTTGTCCTTTTCGACCTTTTTTCCTTCCGACCTTATGTCCCTTTCGATTTTGTCCTTTTGTCCTTTCGACCTTTTGTCATAGATTAATTTATTATGAGTAAGGGATTATTTTGATATGTAACTAGTTTTGTAAAATTTCTGTCTGCCTAGAAATGATTAGGTATTTCGGTTTACAATGAAGCATCGGAGAAGCTTAGGTGAGTTTTTGATCATCCTCCCCTATATCGGACCAAAAACGATGGTTTCCTATGAGTTTCACAGTACCGAGTCTTCCCGTAGATTAAGTGATAAAGAGGAATCATTGTGTCACATTAATAAAGTACATATTTTAAAAGAAGGAATCATTGTGATGTCCGTTTTATGCTCCTATATTAATAACATTCGCAAAACAGGCAATTTAGGCTCAATTTGTGTCGTGTTTTGTTGTTTTCCGGCGTGCTGCTCACTGCTGAAAAAATCACAAAAATGAAAAATAAAACAATTTGCACACCAACTCTTTGTTTTCGAAGGGGAAGGGTCGTTTGGCCAAAACCCATTCGGCCGAAAGCCTGTTGACCGAATGCCACTAGGCCTAACAAACCATTAGGACGAAACCCATCTGGCCGCAAGTCTTTTGGCCGAAAGGGTCATTAGGCCGAATTGTTCATTTGGCCGAAAGGGTCATTTAGCCGAAAGGGTCATTTAGCCGAAAGGGTCATTTAGCCGAAAGAGTCATAAGGCCGAAAGGGTCATTTGGCCGGAATAGTCATTTGGCCAAAAGGGTCATTTGACCGAAATGGTCATTAGGCCGAAAGGGTAATTTGGCCGAAAGGGTCGTTTGACCGAAATGGTCATTAGGCCAAATGACCCTTTCGGCGTAATGACCATTTCGATCAAACGACTCTTTCGGCCAAATAACCCTTTCGGTCTAATGACCCTTTCGGCCAAACGACGCCTCCGGCCAAAATACCCTTTCAGCCACAGGACCCTTTCGGCCAAATTACCTTTTCGACCTGATGATACTGTCGGTCAAATTACCCTTCCGGCCAAAGGCCCCTTTCCACCTAATGACCCTTTCGGCCAAATGACCCTTTCGGTCAAATGACCCTTTCAGCCAAATGACCCTTTCGGCCAAACGACACTTTCGGCCAAATGACCCTTTCGGCCTAATAACCTTTTCGGCCTATTGACCCTTTCGGCCAAATGACCCTTTCGGCCAAACGATTCTTTCTGCCAAATGACCCTTTCGGCTAAATACCCTTTCGGACAAATGACCCTCTCGGCCTAATGTCCATTTCGGCCAAACAATCCTTTCGGCCTAATTATCCTTTCGGCTAAATGACCCTTTCTGCACATAACATATGTGTAGCTCGGGTAGCAAAAGTTGTACCCTTATAACAGATTGAATGTGTTATACGGAACATCGAAACGTCAATAGATATAGTATATCAGTATTGAATTAGCAAGGGGTCGCGCGATTTAATTGTACCTTGACAGATACGTATTACGACCTCAACAGTATGACGTCTTATGACAAGTGGCATTTTCAGTTGTTTGATTAACTAAGGGCTATCCCACACATATACCTAATAGCATTTGTTTGTAAATACTAAAAAGGTTCAGTTCTCCGCTTAACATATTTGTATTAATTCATTTGTATTTCCGACGGGCTTCCGATATCCTTATGCCAAAAAAAATGAGATTCGTATGGTAATTTCGCGGTTCACAACGCGCACTTTCGATGAGTCGAAAATTTGCCGATCTTGAGAAAAGGCAGATCATTTTGTATTCGTAGATCTTGATGTCACCGTGAACCGTTCACTGCGAATCAGAAAAGTAAGCAGCAATGCAACCCTAAATAGTCACCCATTGTATGTCGAATATACATTGCACTTGCCACGAGTTCATGCAGCATTTAATGACATTTTTGGATAAGGTTCGAGGAGCACAGGTTCCTCTTGATTAATGAGTTGGTAAAGTGGCAGGAGAAAGCAATTGATGGAATTTTAACTTGATGTAAGGAACTACCTTTTCGTTTATTTACAGTTGTAGCAATTACTGCTAGAATATTAAGATGGAGATATAGGATAGAAATAGAAACAACATGGAGTATGAGGCAGAAGCGGTAACAGTATGACTACCAAGCCCACTAGACACAGAAGAAGAAGAAGAAGAAGAGGAAGAAGAAGCAGAAGAAGAAGAACATAGTAAAGAAACTCTCTGTTATTGAGCTAAAATCTTTCTTTCTGCATAACCATGCGAAAAATGTCAATTAAAAGAATCGAACTGCTTTGCGTCAATTTGTTAACATAGAGCATTGGTTCATTGAATATAAAAATGATTACAGTCAAACCTCCATGAGTCGATGTTCTATGACTCGACGTCGGCTCATGGAAGCAAACTATGCCATGTGAAAACAATATTTTCTGGGTTACTGTGATGGTCCCTCCAAAGAGCTTTTCAATGATTTTCTATTCCACATCTCAATATTTCTATGAATCGAATTTTCCTTTCAATATCGACTCATAAAGGTCAGTCACAATAATTATAAAATTATATAATTATTTTAAAATTGATTAAAAACATTATTATACTATTAATCTTTTGAAACTCTGTAATTAAATATGAAATAGTTTGAACATGAGTTCGATTTATCATACTACAATAACATCAAACTTTTGAATAAAGTTTTACAATATTGGTTCACAATTTCAGTGTTTTGCTGTTTGAACAATAAATGTAATCAATATTTCCCCTTATCGATACAAATTTGGAAACGTTATTACCAGAATATGATCAAGCAATTTGTCAAGTTATTCAAATCAACCTACTGCATAGTTAAAGCGTATTAAGTAAATTAGGTTTTCAATTCTCAAAATTAGCAGCAATTTATCAACAATGATCAGAAACATCGTCAATATAGTTCATTATTATTCCAAACTAAAAACACCTCGCGACGCCGTCCTGCGAGTTTGCTTTCGTATATTTGGTTAATGATTTAGGTTAGAGGATATACATATCTTCAACATTGCAGTCTATACGGAATTAAAGTATTAACAAGAATGACATCTAGCCAATATTAAAACTTTAATTTTAAAATTTAATTTCGCAACTCATTTTTGCAACTTATAAACTAACATTGGTGTATCCCTCGTCATCCTTCTGAAAAAACCGAAAACTGCATATTTACAGATTAGTTTCTTATGTAGAACAGTTTTGAACAAAATCCTAATTAATACTTTTTGAAAAAACTTCAATTTTCTTCAATTCATACACAAACTTATTGAACCGGTTTTAGGATCATTTCATTCTCGATATTAGCAGTCGGTAGAAAAAAGATATTGTTCTAAAATCGCCTGAAAATAACTGTTTTAGATAAAGAGAATGTTGATATTGATTTTATATCCTGTCCATTGCTGTGATCAGCGCAGAAGAGATTTGTTTTCGGATATAATCTCGCATTATTCGATAATGTAAAATATATGCATGCTTAAACTGAATTTCTCCACACATCGGCTGTCTATCCTGACCTTTGTACTCTTTGAAACAAAGTGTTCTAATTTTCTGATCATATGGTATTTGTTGACACTTGAGAATGACAGAACGATGTTCCCTACGCTCGTTATAACAGTTCTGGCCTACCGAAAGGGGGCCAACTTTTTTATGTGGATTTTGATCGAAGATCCACTTATGTTATGTGCTTTCTGCCAAATGACCCTTCCGACCAAACGACCCTTTCGGCCAAATGACCATTTCGACCAAATAACCCTTTCGGCCAAACGACCCTTTCGTCCAAATGACCCTTTCGGCCAAATGACCCTTTTGGCCAAATGACTTTCGGCCTAATGGTCTGTTCGGCCAAACAACTTTCGGCCTAATGGGTTTCGGCCAAATGACTCTTCCCCGTTTTAGAATGGTATTGATTTGGGTACGTGGTATGAATTCAAGGAGCATTTCCTCTATAATAATTATTTAATGAGCGTTTTATAATAGATCTTATGCACAACGCATCTGCTGATGAAGAATCGTATAGCGTGGTAGGTAGAGGTGTGCGTCGGTCCGATATTCGTCAGCGGCGGCGGCGTTCGTCAAAATTTTGGTCAGCGGCGGCGGCGTTTTCGGCGTCACGCCGAAAGCCATTTTAGCCGACGGCGGCGGCGATTTTCTAAGATTTTTTTTTGCATATTTTTCCACCAGAATGAGATAGACACATAGTGTCTTCCGCAAAGTTGTAGCAATTTGTAATACGAGCAACTTTGCTGAACATGCCGAGTCTCTGTCTCTTACATATAAAAAACTTAAGACGTTCTATGTAAAAACCCCTTGAAAATTATATTTTTTTCATTCTAACTCTTTCCAATGATGCAAAAAGTCGCTAATTTCTTCGCGATATGCTGAAAGTCGCTCATTTCATCTTTCTACTGACTTTGGAAACTTTTGTCGACAAGAGTCTTCTCGATTTCTGTGTTAGAAACTTGTAAACCCATGAAAAATCATAATATTTGAATAACTTTGGTTTTATAAGAGATAGGAAGTTGCAATGTTCAACAGAAGAGACGAAAAATGTAAAAAATCATTGGAATTAGTTGAAGTTAGGATAATGATTTTAAAAAGATTTCCACATAAAACATTTCTGTCGTTGAACTTAGTTTACAATTAAAAACACACTAATAAAGATTAAAAAAACATAAGACATGTTTTAACATGTTTTAACTTAAAAGTTTATTATACCAAAAATATGGAAACTCGGCTTCATAGCCTCATTTGTTTTCAATAGCATTTATTATAACATTTATTTGCCAGTTGTTTCCAAATTTAACTGAATTTGTATTCCTTTTTTCTTTTTGTCATCACTTTCACACTTTCACTAAAATTGCTTTAGTATCTTCTGTAAGGAACTTCCTTCGACTTCTCGGCCAACCTCTGGCTTTTGATACAACGGGATCTAATGAACTCAATGATCAATGCCTCTGTTCCTCAATGCGTCCTAAAATTTACCTAGATAAGCAGATGTTTCAGCTGTTTTAATCAAATCGAAACGCTTCGACATGTGTGCTGTGTAAGTTAATTGTATTTTCGACATCACACGAATACTTTTAGAAATTTGAATTCTTTGAATTCTTTTTTATGAATTCTCAAATAAATATAAATTATATATTTTTTGTGATTTTTTTCTGAATTTGTAGAACAAAAAAAAAAAACAAAACAGTTTAACCAATCGAAGTAAGTCGCGCTCAGGTGAAGTCGATTTTTCCTCCGCGTCAATTTTTTCCAACTATTGGATTTCCACTTTCGGCTGGTTACTATTTAATAATATGCATAACAATTTATTCGAAATATCACCAAAACTCAGTGGAAGAGCCGAGAAGCATTCCTGAAAGGCTCCGAAGAGCGTTGCTAAGAGTGAAACACAACATGAAGTAGGAAGAAAAGCTGCAATATTTACGTCTTCACGGTTCTGAAGCAGGTTCTCCCAGACTCCGGTGATCGTCGAAAGTTATGGGCATTATAATCAACTTCGTCAACGACATCTTCGAACGAATTGCAGCTGAGGATTCCTGTTTTTAGCAGTACAACAAACACTACAAGATTGCCTCTCGCGAAATACAAACCGATGCTCGTCTGCTGCGGCTGGAATTGTGGACCAAACATGCCGTTTCTGAGGGCATCAAGCTCCGTGGCTTAGTATACCAGCACCACGTAGTGATTCTATGGATATGGGGAGTAAGTCAATTGTGTAAATCATAGGTAAGTATCATTCAATTACATGAAGGTGAGTACAATTTCACTTAATTTTACTTAATTTATGAATAAATGTGTCGTCGCCTGTTCTCAATGAACCAAATAAACAATATATACTGAATTTAATACTAAACTGTTTAATTGGTATAAATGATTCAAGTAGAAGTGAATTATTTTCAATAACTTCCAATAACAAATATTTCATACATCTTGACCAAATTATCAAGACATGTCATACGGAGATGTTTTGATTGGCAATAGTCACAATAATAAATTCAATCTTTAGACCTAGAACATACGAATATCTTCATGATTGTTTCTGTAGAATAAAACGTGTTAAATTATGAATACTATTTAAAACAACTTTTTTTTTTTATAAAATTATAATTTCAACCAGACTTTCTGAAGATTGCGGACTTGTTTCTTTATTAATAACATGCTCCAATATAAATAATAATAAAATGGGTTATTTTGGTTCAATTTGTGTTGTTTCTGTTTTTCTCGTACACTAAGTGTACATAAAGGATATATCGGATATATGCTTTCCATGGCTATCATGTGTGCTAACTGAAATATATAATTTTGTACTATTTCTTTGTTTTTAACAGTAGTATCTAACAAAATTATTATTTTTTCAGGAATATCACAATAATAAAAAATGACATTTTAGTTTCCAGCTCTCAATTATTCCAATATAAAAATAATAGCGAAAAACAAATAATAGTTTGGCGGGCCGACACAAATATTTAAAAACAATTATGTCAACAAAAAAATCGGATGATTTTGGGGATTTTCAAAATATTTTTAACAAATCCAAGGAGTTTTATGATTTTTTTCATTTTAATATTAATTATTTATTACTTCCCCCTTGATGTTTCGGAGACCAGTACAACATAATTTAAATTAAACATTTGTAATGGCCTTATTCAAATTTAATAAAATTTAGTTTTTAGTATACCTTCTATTATATTTTCTATCGACTATTATTTTTCATTCTATTATAAAACCCTTTTACAAATCATATCATTATTCGATCCTGGATGACTCAAGTTTTGTTTTTGTTTCTGCGTAGAGTAGTTCATCCAACACAAGTAACTTAAAAGATATATTCCAGCCCCGGTAGATAGGGATGACTTCCATGGAATTCTTACTTTTAAATTGCGATCATCAAATCGATGTTTTTATTTTACTTATATTTTACCTTTTTTTATTACTATTACTTATATTTACAATTAAATTATAGTAGCTACTCGAATGAAGAAATTCCATAACAACTTGATTTCAAATTTTCAGCTTCAAAACGTATTTGTAATAAAAAAAAGGATATGTAGAATAATGAACAATGAGTTTTCCATCATTCATGTGTACTATATAGTTTTCTTTTTTTTATATTATATAAATAAATATAATAATAATCCTGGGCCAATCGCTTCCAGTCGCCCTGAACATTGAGCGCCCTCAGGTCCCCTTCAAATGCAAAAAGCCATCGTGTACGCGGGCTTCCACGAAGCCGTACACCAATAGCGGTATTATTCAACCGAAATACCACCGTATTAATTTGTGCTTACTGGAAGTAGTTATTAAAACCTAATTTGCCATGAAATTTATGTTTCAGAGTAAAGTATTGGAGCACAGTAGCTTTCCAGGATTATCTGCCAAATCACTATTTCATATATTCTCTACATACATGCCTATATTTCCCTTACAATATTACTGATTTGACTTTAAATGTAAATTTCATATGATGGGGTTGGGAGGATGCATCAGGGCATCAATGAAGTTACAACTGGACAATGAAGTGGTAGCCAATCGGAGTCGAGGAAGGAAAGTATTAGTCGTTCGCGTCTACTACTTTTATCTCCAACAGTTGTTAACCAGTTGACGCGCCCTTCTTCAAACAAACCATCCCGTGGAAAGCTTGACAAGTATTGCAAATTTCATTATTCTTTTTGTTGGATCATTTTGCTGGAAGGAGATTCTCATTTCCCCGTGGGTTTCGTGTAAGTGTCTCTGCTTACAGGTCCACCACCCCCATTTTTGGCCCTTCATACAGCAAATTGTTGAATTCAAAATGATATTGAAATTTGACCTTACTGTCAAGTGGAACCGCATGCAGAGCAAGACTCTAGCCAGGATGGTGGCTTACTACATACATACATACATACAATTTGTAGAACAAAAAAAAACTATAAAACTTATATAAATTATATATGACAAACAAACGTTTTATGTGTGCTATGAAACCTCAAACCATTCTTTTAGCTAGAACTATTTCTGATGATTTATCACATTTTCCGTCTCTTCTACAAAGTTGTCAAACCAGCAAAAATACATGTTTTTGCTGAACATTGTAACTTTCATCCTTTATAAGGTTATTCAAACATTATAATTTTTTAAGGGTTTACAAGTTTTTAACACAGCAATCGAGAAGACTCTTGTCGACTTAAGTTTTCAACATCAGTAAAAAGCTGAAATTAGCGACTTTCAGCATATCGTGAAGAAATTTACGACTTTTTGCAATTAAGGGAGTAATTATAAGTGGAAATACCTTTAAAAATATGTAAAATTTAGAGATAACTTTTGTTGTATATAGATAGAATGTTACAATGTTCAGCAAAAACATGTTATTTTGCTTGCTTAACAACTTCCTAGAAGAGACGGAAAATGGGAAAAATCATTGGAAAGAGTTAGAATGAAAAATACGATTTTGAAGGGGTTTTTACATAAAACGTCTTAAGTTTGTTATATATAAGATATAGAGACTCGGCATGTTCAGCAAAGTTGCTCGTATTACAATTTGCTACAATTTTGCGGTAGACACTATGTGTCTCATTCTGGTGAAAAAATAATTTTCTCAACTCACTTTTAGGGGAATTAATCATCAAACTGTTTTTATCGAAAGATGCGCTCCTTAATATCTTGAAACTTCTGTGCACAAACCCTATATCAAAAATCAACACTTTTCGAGTTTTTGTATTTCGATCGTGAAAACGACGGAATAAAACACTGTGGGTTGGTAGAATGGGTGTTTAATAATGTTTCGTAAGTTTGACGGAAACTTCTTTAGAATTTCCGCGGAGGATTGTTCAAAATGTCTCCACGAAAAATTGTTCGAAATTATTGGGAAATTCGGAAAATTCTTTGTACATTAGACGTTCCATAACTGAAAGTAATTTAACTCCAATGCTTTTAACAGCATTTCGTTAGTTACATCAGTTATGCAGTTATCGGACAGCTGAGCTTCAATACGATGTCAATGTTGATGATAGCTGAATAGCGCTGAATAATCAGGTGCACTTCTATTCTGACGCCGTCTGACAATTGTTTGCCACCTTGAATGCGTCGCAGTTATCGAACGCCATTGGCTAACTGAAACGAAAACATGTTGCAGTTATCGAACGACTAATGTATTGTCCCGATGTGCTTCAGTAGAGGTGTGGTCCAAAGTGCTCCATGTCTGTGTTAGTCGAAAAAATAACGCAAACATTGCCACCCACAGTGGGTGGGCCGAGTGAAACGTCACGTCTGTTATGAAAAATGTACTGAGTATGTCAGCCGTGACGTCACATTCGGTCGCCATCGGCCATCTTCGGCAAACCAGCTGAGAGTTTCTCTCTCTCGCTCTCAAAAGAGCGAATGTTCGTTGAACAAATACTACTTTGGGGTTTGGACCACACCTGTAGTAAAGCACATCGGTATTGTCCATAAGAAATTGTTGGAAAATCTCATTGGCCGCAAGCGACACACGGCTGAACTGGTAATTTGGCCCAAATAGTCGTTTGCCCTAACAGGTCGTTTGGCCGAAAAGGTTATCAGCCCCAAAATGCTGTTTGGTCGAAATGGTCGTTTGGCAGAATGGAATATTTGGCCGAAAATATAGTTTAGGCCAAATGTCAATAACTGAACGGGCAATTGAAACCAAAATATCCATCCATTTGGCCTAATAACATTTACGTTGAAAAAACTAATTGTCAAACGACCCTTGAACAAAATTTCGTAACCTCTCTACTTTTTAAGTTGATACTGGCTTTTAAGCCAAAAGCCATCTAACCAAATCCCATAAGGCCGAATTGATATTCGGATAAACGTCTTTTTAGCAAAATGATCAATTCAGCCGAACAACACTTTTCAAAGAAGGTTGCAGAAAGTACATTTTTGGGCCAAATGGCTCTTTCTACAGAATGACATTTTTTACCAAACGGCATTTTTGGTCAAATGATCTATACTCGGTCAAACAACTTTTTCTTCCAAACGGCAAATTCAGCCAAATGGTTAGGGTGAACAACTTTTTACAAGTCTGCTAAAATTTTCCTTTTGCCATTGCCACAGCCATTGCTTTCGGCCAAACTACATTTTCGGTCAAACCAGTTTTGACCTGATAACAGTTTCCGTGAAACGTTTACTTTTGCTAAATGATACCTGGTTAGATGTCTTTTGGCCTAAAGGCCAGTATGGACTTAAAAATAGAGAGGCCACGGCATTTTGTTCAATGGTCAATAGACAAAAAGACCATTTCGCCAAACAAATGGCCATTTCTGACCATATCAGGATCTATTACTCGTTGGACCAAATTACTCGTTGGACCAAATGACTTTTTCGGCCTAATGGCCCATTCTGTCAAAAAACTATTTCTGCAAAATGGCATTTTTGGTCAACGAACGTTTCGGCCGGACATCCTGGTAGGGCAAACGGCTTTTTCGGCCAAATTCAGTTCGGCCGTCTGTCGCTTTCGGACAATTGAACTTACCAAGAATTTCTAATCGAGAATAGAAAGAATTTTCTGAAGAAATCCAAAAAAAATCTCAAAAATTCATTTAGGTTAAAATAAATTTTATCGATGTTTTAAAGTTGGCTATGCCAAACTAGCCGTTTAGTGATGAGTCTCTCCTTGCGAAAAAATCACTCTAATAAAGGATAAAAAAACTAACCGTCTTATATAATCTAGATTGGGGAAGTCAACATAAAGCATCTCTTCTACCAGTCACAATTTTCTGTGTGAATTTTAAAGAACACTCAACAGAAACTCAATAGGAACATTTCGTGGATATTCCGAACATTTTCCTATAGAAATTTGGAACAACTTCTTGTGACTGTTCAAACTGTTTTTTATTTTGTTATCGGAAACCAATATCAAAATTAGTTCTGCTATTACGTTTTGTTATCTTAACCGTTAAAAAGACCAAAAAGATATCAAATTAAGTAAGCATAATCGATGATTTCACAACACTAAAAAAAGTTATCGGTTTGCTCGGGAAGCCTTCTACTAAATAGCCTTTTCGGTTAAACGACATATTCGGCCTAACAACTTTCAGCCTTGTGGCTTCATGCCGAACGACTCTTTTTTGTTCAAAAATTCAATTTCAATTAGATTTTTTTGAATTTCAACGGGAACTCCTTCGCAATTTTCACGCTTTGTTATCACGGAAAGCTTTTAAAATTTCAACAAGATATTCTATGGAATTTTCATGGAAATAATTGGTATCTTCACGAAAAATTCTCTGGAGTTTCAACGTGATGTTGTAGAGATCTATCAGGAAATTATATGGAAATTGCACTGAATCTTTGGAGATTCCACTGAAAATTTGAATCGGCGTGGAAAATTATAGATCGACGGCGTGACGCATTTGAAACGGCCGTGCACCGATGCATAAATGTCGGCGGCGGCGGCGTGCCAAAAACTGTCGGCGTGACGCGGCGGCGCACACCTCTAGTGGTAGGATATCCTACTACTAGAGGTGTGCGCCGCCGCGTACTAAATTTTAGAATGTGTGTTTCTGATATCTTGAATGCTTTCTTTACAATTCTATTCAGCAGCACAGCCGAACTTTTTTTTGACTATTTGAAGTTTGGTATTAGTTAAAATTCATTTAAAAATTCCGTTTCATTTCGTGTAAATCAGATTTCGACATGCTCAAACTCCACGGAAGTTTCGATTGACCTGAAACGAAAATTTTCGAAATACCGCGTATCCTTAGTAATACAAACATGTTGAATAATTTATGGATGGAAACTGTTCAATACAAATACAAACAAATATCTAAACACGAAATGAAACATCACAATCATCATCATCATTCGTAATCACTATCACATTTCAATCAACCCAATTGGTTTACGGTCATAAGCGATTATGATTCAATTTGAAAACTCCAGCACGAAACAGCAGCTACCATCATCAGTCATAATCCACTTAGTATCATCTAATGGAACAAACCGCACGATGCCATCGCCCGGCAAAATCTAATTCCCGCCTTTTAATTACACTGCAAGACAAACTTCGAATGAGCTGCAACTAAATTGCATTGCGCTAGTTGATTTGAATATGTTCTCCTCTCCGTTCCACGCTTCGCTTCACACCACCACCCGACCCGACCGTTTGGTTCGTCCACGGGATCCGCACTCACCAACGGCAACCGGTAGACCATTCAGTACTATGCGCACGGCAAGCTCCTGCACCAGGAACGACGGGAGCTGGCAGCAATCGTACGGGACCGCATCAAGTCCGGCATTCGGGATGTGCTGCAGAACGGACACCTGACAGTGCCACCGCTTCCGCCCACCAATCTGCTCGGGTGTCACCTGATCCGGATGCAGTATAGTGTTTGCGTGAGTATGGATGGGGTGGAAATCGAAAAGTTTAGTGCTTGGACGCACATCCGAGGGCCTTAATCGTCTATTTTC
>NW_026942124.1:0-3920 GCF_024139115.2 Armigeres subalbatus
TCTTTCCTTCAACATCATGTCCGAATGCTTAAGACTGTCATCGATAATTTGCAACTCACAACCGCTTTTCTCCAGACTCGCATTCACCTTGGACAGATTTTCCTCGATTTGAGTTTGCGATTGATTCGGAATGTCCAACTGATAGCGCCTTATTCTGTCGTACAGCTTCACTGCCGTTTCTTCCTCCTTCACAATGCGCTTGTTCAACTGGACAATCTTCTCCAGCATTTTGATCTGCTCCTTCGCGGTTCCATCTTTTTCCACCGAAGTGCTCGGTGAATCGGCATCCCGCTCGATGCAGGACTCAATTTCGGGTGATGCCGCAGTGGTGGCTTCCGACGTGACTCCACTGTCCCCGGCGTTACGATCCACTTCGGACGATTCCGGCAGCCCCTTCAGGTAGGTTTCGAGGAGGTAGTTTTTGCCGTGGGCTCGCTCACGGACTCGGTGACGGTCCTCCTCAATTTTGCTTATCTGGAGCTCACGGTCTCTGTGGAAAAATAAAAATAATAACATTGAATGATCATGACATTGAAAATGGAAATAATGAATATTCAGGAAGCACATAATGCTGTTAATCTCAAAAAAATTTTTTTTTTGTTAAATATCTTGGCTGTGCATATGCCCGTTGTTGGGGGCATAGAGTGCGATCCTCTCGTTTAATTAACAATGTGCACTCGCTTCGGAGCAACTGAAGTGGAGAATCGCATCTGACGATAAACGATAGACATTACGACCCTTGAGAAAGGCCAAAACCAATCGGCCGAAACGTCGGGAACGTATACAAATAATCGTTCTTAATTCAACAGACTGAGAAAGCCAAAATTTGAATAAGTAAGGTGCATAAGTGTACGGATTTCGATGTCCCACGGTATATTACACAATTGTTCATTCCTCGCCAAATGACTAAGGATGAAACAAATATTATTTTAAACTTGTTTCCTCTTCCTTGAAGTTCTCTATTATTTGATTACTCATTGTTTATTTCCATCCTCCTTCATTGTTCAAAGCTCGGGCCTAAATCCCTAGAATATCCACCAATGACCCTGATTTTTTTTTCAGAACGATTTAGGTAGGTGATGTAAAAGGTGAGTAAAACGTCCTATCGTTGTGGTATGTCCTAATGTTGCGGTAGTGTTGAAATAGTCCATTCTGGATATACTAGATTCAAAAATAATTGTGGATCCGCTAAAACTCTTCGAATTAACCACTAGAACACTTTTTGTTTGACAAAATTCCGTCCGAAATGATGAAAAATCAACATTTTTGATTAAAAAATTGCGTCCTTTGAGCCTATTATTGCGGTAGTGCTAAGGTCCTATTGTTGTGGTATCGCTCTTCATAAGAAATACAGGCAATACCGCAACAATAGGACTGACCTTCAAAAAATATCGCAACGATAGGCAACTACGTCCTACAGTGACCGGCATAATAAAAAGCCCACTAGCCGTTTTTCATACAAAATGGTCAACTTTGGAGATCTAGATCTCGATTGCGTGTGAACCAATTTTGCTGAAAATTTGACCAGAGCTCAGATATAACTTGAATTTTACCACACCTGAGTTTCGACCATATTGATTCATAGGGTAAAAAAATATTGCGGTAATACCAAAATGAATTTTGAAAAAAATATTTTTTAAATATCTTGAATTCTATAAGTTATAAGCTGATGACTTATTCAGCAAAAACGCGTATTTTGGCAATACAAAAAATTTGTGGAATATACTTGTACACTAAGAGTTGTAGTTTTCAAGATATTATAAAATCAATTTTTTGCCAACAAAATCGTTTTGGTATTACCGCGATAATTTTTTACCCTATGAATCAATATGGTCGTAACTCAGGTGTGGTAAAATTCAAGTTATATCTGAGCTCTGGTCAAATTTTCAGCAAATTGGTTCACACGCAATCGAGATCTAGATCTCCAAAGTTGACCATTTTGTATGAAAAACGGCTAGTGGGCTTTTTATTATGCAGGTCACTGTATTATTGCGGTAGTTTGTTCTTATTGTGTTAAAAACAAAACAACATTCGTTTAACACAATTGATGTTATATTTACAAAACTAGAGTTAATGAGCATGCTAGTCGACTACTGCAATGTTCAAATCGACTTCTATAAAAACATTCTTCATGCCTGCCGTATCCTAACGGAACTATCAATTCTATACTTTCGCCTCTAATTCTATCATGAACATGTACGTCTAAGTTTGGAAGATGATATTAGCATTTCCATATCATTACTGCAATGTGTCAAATGATAAGCAGTTCATTTTAAAAGATTTTTCGATTTCAACTTTGTTTGGATGCGGTGCTTAACCCCTCCATAATAGGTCGTTTAACCCGTCATGACACCTACTCATAAAAATAAACATAAACAAAACATTGCAAATTTAACATAGGGTGCCTTTGATCACTAGCCAGGAAAATATTCATTGGAAGCGCATTCAATGTTCCTGGATTCCAAATTTTTCTTGCAATGCGTAATATTAATACTACAGTAAACGTTCGCTAATTGGGGTTTTCTAGTTGGGGCGCTTTTTAGTTGGGGGTTCGTTAATTGGGGCGAGCAGCTAAACGTCAGAATGTGATGTCAAAAACGCGTTGACGTTTTGTTTCCGTGTTTGGCGGGATCGATATAAATTTTCCTTTGTTCAATTTTCCGTAAAATTTTCCTTTGTTCAATGCAAAAAGTAAACAACATTGACGCTTGTCAAAACGCCCCAATTAGCGAACGATCACTGTAGCTGTATCAGCCCGGCATTGCTCGGCATTGCCAGTTTGATGCGCAGTTTCTGGTACAATAAAAAAATGCTAAAACCAGTTTGTCAACGGGGTTATTGTGTTTTGACATTGATACTTTTGTATTTAATGAGACGAGCAAATAATGTCAAAAGTAATAATCCAATGATTTTTACTTTTGACTTTATCTTTGACAGGCTTTACTTTTATTTCTGCGAAACAAATTCTGATTATTCCAGTGAAAAATTGTTTTCCTCTTTTTCCAAACTCACCCCTCTATAATCGTCTACTTAGTACAGTGAATATGTATTCTAAATTTGGTTGAAATCAGTCAAGGGGTTCAGAAGTTACACTGAGCTGATCGATAACTAAAGCATACTTCTTTCCCTTTTCAAATGACTTACCCATAATCATCTACCTACACTCAGGAAAATCGACACATCTTCTTCCTTCCTTCTTATTGGCATTACATCCCCACACTGGGACAGAGCCGCCTCGCAGCTTAGTGTTCATTAAGCACTTCCACATTACGATCTTTACGACATCGTCAAATCGCAATTAAATGCGCGAGCAAGGCTGCTCGATCCATCGAGCAGGGTTGCTCGATGGCCCAAGGCTGCTCGATCCATCGAGCAAGATTGCTCGAAAGCCCAAGCAAGCGAAATTGCTGATAGGGCATCTTGATATACAAAATGTGCCGCTGAATGAAAAACAAATCCACCCGCCGCCGCTGCCAGCATCCAGGTGCCAACGAATATGCACAAACACCAGCATGAAACAATGGCACGTTTTCACATTCAAATATATCGTTTTCATATTTATTTCGGAAAATGCACTATCCGACAATATTAGTGGGAAATTATTGTAATGTTGACGGTTATTAGCAGTTGAAAATTCCTGTTTACATTATGCTAATGTTGTGTTAGTATTCTCAGATAGTGTACTGTCCGAGTTCAATATATATGTAAACGAGCCACGAACCACAAATCATTAGTACGACAAAGAACAGTTAAAGCTGATTTTCTTTGAAAAAAAAGACCATTATTCATATGCTCCAATGCGAGAAATTTTCTGAAAAAAAGACAGTAATTAATCAACCATTCAAACACTTTTTTCTCAAAACTCCTGGCCAAGCCAAACGTAAGACACTCGTAGGCACCATCATTGGAGTGTCCTTTGC
>NW_026942125.1:0-18276 GCF_024139115.2 Armigeres subalbatus
GCTTTTATTCCAATGCGAAACATTGTCGCGTTCCAAGTTGTTCCGCTTCATTGTGGAATAGTGAAAAAGGTACAATTTAATGGGAATCCCGGACATTTTTTCGGACATTTCGAAGAATTTCCTTAGAAAAAAAAACGTGGAAATTCCAGAACGCTGCCATAAAAATTAAACCGAGTTTCCCGTTGAAGAGTTTTCTGTGAAAATTCCGAATAATCTTACGTGGGCTCTTCAGAGAATCAAACCACATGTCATCGATAATCATTCGTTATAAAGTTCTGTGATTGGAACAGGCGATCTTTACCAAGTTTAATTTTCAACCAGTTAACCAGTTTAGTCTGTCTAAGCTGTTTTACAGGAGGAAATCAACGAAGCTGTTCATACCTGGTTTGTTGTTTTTAACTGAAAAATGTACGATAGTCACCTTATGAGCATGTTATTCAGAAAAGCGAAATTGCTGTTTCACATAAACGGTGACAATAAAGAAATTCACCTCCAATTCACTTAAAAGCATTGCACAAACTTGCATGGTTTTTCGATTAACTCTCATTCCGCACGTAAATTAATCTCTGTATTAAAAAAATCACTTTTCATCCGACACGCCGAAATCCGATGTCCAAATAAGGCAATATTAATCCAATCATAAACTTCGTTCAAAAGGAACTGGAAGAGATGTCTCGCTCGGCACATAAAGCTTCACGGGGCACGAGCAAAAAGCTACACACATACCTTCTACGTGAGAGCTGACACGTCTCGTCCGTCGTGGCTCTCCGCCGATCACGGCAAACTATTCGTTGTTAGTTGTTTTGGTGGTTGCGACTTTCACCCTGTCTCGAATTTGATTGCATATACATTTGTATGAGGTGATTCCTTCGCTGAAAAATAAAGTAGCGAAGCTCGTAAGCGTAAAATCCTGATTGATTCCCAACCAATCGGAATCGTTTCGGTTGTCAATTTTATGCCTATGGATGGAACATACCCTGTGCTAAATACTGTCTCAGTAAATATTGACTACAAAGTGCAGTCAGATTAACCTTAATGCATTTTTAGGGACGATGGAAAGTTTTTTTTTTATAGTTGGGGGCACAGCTTGATGCCAAATCCGATCGATTCAATCAGAATCTTGGAAGCGTTTATTATGTGTCCGATGGAAAAATGGGAACATGAAACATATCCCGTGGGTAAAACGGCAATGATGACGATCCAATCGATAAAGCTATGCCATGAGTGTGTGGGCACTATAAATAGCTTCTTGGCAATGGGCCATTTCGGGCTGCAGCTGCAGATGGTTGCATTATCCCCATTCTCTTCTCCAGGGGATGGTGGACACGTTTGCCGATTAAATGGTGTTCGATACGTGTCCAAAACTGAAACGCCTAAGACGAAAAATAGAGTGATTTCGACCCGACAGTTCGGTATTCCATTTCTACGACGGACCACCATATGTCATCCGCCAGCTAACAGGCAAAACGGTGTTCCATAAACCTGGTAACTTGTTTGTTAATGCTTCAAAACAAATTCATTCCGTCGTGTGCCTCACCTCATCGATTTTGGCAGACGTGAGCCTTATTGACATTCGTTAAGCACAATCGTCGATGGTTGATCGGAATTCATCTAATGCAAACACGAACCAGGCAAACAAATGCTACACAACCCGTTTTCGTACGTATGCCTGATGTCTCATTGCAACGCTGCATGCACGCCATCAAACATTAGCACATCATCATGACACTTCGGCGGTAGCTCCAACTCCGGCCGTTGCAGAAATATGCACAATGCTGGCGATTGGGTCGATATACGAAGCAGAGAGACAACAACAGAAACTGTTTGATGGGAGGCCCGTTCCCGCACTCCCAATTCCCATCAAACCAATCTTCAATAGATCCACTATTATTATCGCACCAATGGAACCCCTCCTCCCACAATCCAACATTGGGCGTTCGTAGTTTCACACTCATACTCTCCCAATGCTGTCCCATTCAGCCGCGCCGTTATTATTCGTATGCCATGCCTTGCCGATGACGATGATACCGGCCGTCTCCCTTCGAGTCTCTTGAAAAGTCGTCCCTCCCATCCGATGTTTTCTCTTCCGCGTAAAAATATGTGCCCCATCGGAAAGCGGCATTCATCGTCATCGGCCATAGTAGTCATATCGGATCGATGTCATGATGGTGCGTTGCGTTGCTCCGGCGGAGGCCCATTCCCAGTCAGTGGACGTACACCGCAGTGGCAGCGATTCGAGCAGCCGGAATTCAATTCCCGCAATAAAATTCTTCGATGGATGACAGACCGACTGGTGGCACGCATTGCATAGCATTCTCGGAAAGGTGGCTGCAGTGCAAATAGGCCGCTCGATTCTTCATGCGTCGTCAGGTGGGTATGTTGATAACCCCCATATTTTCCGGGTTGACTTCTCACAACTCCTGAAACGATTCGAATTTTCAACTAGAAGGGGAGACACACTAGGATGGTAATAAATCCGTCGTTATCCCCGGAAGCATTGGATCCGTGTTGCGTGTCGCATGAGTTACTACTTGTTGTGATTCCAAGTTCTGAAGTAGCTTACGGCGAGGGGATTGATAATAAATTTCGCCCAAAAGATTGCTTTATTGCCAAATAAAAGCATTTTTCGTTGCATTTATGTGTTTGTGATTTGGAGCAATGAAAATCTTATATTCTAAACAGGGGGTTGCAGTATGATTAATCCACCTAACGCTAATAGTGCTAATTCGACCACAACTGTGTGGTCGAAATACGTATCTGCAAAGATATCGAAAATAATTGGTGGAATTAAATGGAGAGTACTTAACTCGTCTTAGACGGCTGAACCTTTTTTTTTCAAAAAAATATAGCTTCGGGGAAAAATGCATCTTTTTGCGTAGATCTGTATCCTGGACCATAGTCAGGGTTTTAATCCAAAGGAGAATGAGAAAATCTCTCACTTATCATGTCTGTATACACTCTCGACAGGTACCATACCGTGAGGGACGATTTTCGGTTGCTGTTGCGATAATAAACTGATTCGGGGGCTCAAACCCATGATAAATTTCTTTCATTAGGCCCCAATTGCGGGGAGCACCGGTTCTGATGATGCATTTCAACTTGTTTAAGATCACTTCTGACGGAATCCATTTTTCAAAGTACTCGCGTTTTCAAGGGCACACCATTCGATACGTAAGCAACGCGCACCTGTCATTTTTATTTTTCCAGCTTTGCTGCGTCGCAGCATGCGTGAAAAAATAAAAATGATAGTGCGAAAAATATAGATTTGACGAGGTCTCTTCTATCGTTGTTCGTTATCTATTTAGAGCGATGCCTCTCTTCTATCGTTGTTCGTTATCTATTCAGAGCGATTTCTGCAAACCCTGACCATAGTACATTGCACAATGGTCCCAGAGTCGAATCTAGCAAGACAAAAATGTTTGCGCCAAAACTATTAGTTTTAGATATCAAGTGTCTTTGGGAAAAAAAATCATATTTTTTGACGATTTTTTTCCATGTAGTGAAATTAGGGTGGTACCTATATTTCAGAAGTTCAAAATATCAACTTTTTAATTTTTCGGTAAAGACTTGTGCAATGTTCCACAAAGTTGTAGAGCAATTAATTTTGAGCAACTTTGCCGAAGAAACCATTTTTCTATCACTTACGGTTCACAAGTTATGAGCTTTTCAATAAATACGTTAGGGCGTTCCCTAAAAATCGGTATTCTTCACATAGCTTTTCATACATTCATTTCTCGCATAAACTTTGTTCCGAGCACTTTTAGCACTTTTGAAGACGCACATTTTTGTTAAAGAACCATGGATCTATTTCTCATAACAAAAAAGTTATTCGAGTTTTTGTATGAAAAACATGTTTTTTTCATATGCGTATATTTCAAAATGGAGCAAACCGGTTTTCAATCTATTGGTTATATTCTAAAGCTCGTACTTTTCTTCATTTATGATGATAAAACTGAAAGAGCATTTTTTGTTTAAAGTGTTTCATTTCATTTAAAAAAAAAATATGTTTTTAATCGAAAAACGGCTATAACTTGATAAATAAACGAGATAGGTCCATGGGTCTACAACAAAAAGATTTGCCTTTAGAAGTTCTAAATGTGGTCCATACAAAGTAGCCCTCAAAAATCAATACATAAAAATATATTTAAAAAAAACGGTTTTCGTAAGGAAATAAACGTTAGATCGGTCAAAGTAGGCTGGTCGACAGAGCGTATGATTTTTTTTTTTTTTGACGTTATTGTGTCTTGCAACAAAATTACAACTTTCGTGATAATTTTCTAAAGCTCTCATAGATGTGAAAAACTTCTCGGCAGTACAAATAGCACGTGCTATCCAAGCATTGCTATTCAAGCATCCTAGCACCACGTGGCGGCCAAATTTTAAAAAATATCGAAGTAGTTTTTTTATCTGGAGGTATGTTTTTCTTAGGCGACTATCTGGCGCGTATTTCCGTTGCGACCAAAAATGAGCGGAAGAGTTGTTTTTTTTGAGAGCGGTACAGTACATGGTTCATTTACAAATTACATAATGCCGAAAAAGACAATTTTCAACCCCCACCAACACCAACCCCTTTTTACAACTTTGATCTCGTGCTTGATGAAGATGTGCGCCGTTTCAAATCTAATCAAAACAAGGTAGGCTTGTAACAAAGGCTATACTTCAAAAGTGACGTACTTTTAACGCTACATATCCAACAGAAAACCAAGCTACTACCATTAATATGCATAGTAGGCTGATTTTCTGTTTGATGTTTAGCATGGCACACAAAAGACATGGCAGTCTCAACGCGTATGTAAACATTCAGTATGAATGAACCGGTGAACCGAGAAAATGCGCTCTCTAGTTCAGCCTACTTTGATCGATCTAACGTTTATTTGCTTACGAAAGCCGTTTTTTTAAATATATTTTTATGTGTTGATTTTTGAGGGATACTTTGTATGGACCACATTTGAAACTTCTAAAGGCACATCTTTTTGTTGAAGACCCATAGACCTATCTCGTTTATTTATCAAGTTATAGCCGTTTTTCGATTAAAAACATATTTTTTTCAAAATGAAATAAAACGCTTTAAACAAAAAACGCTCTCCCAGTTTTTCCACCATAAACGCAGAAAAGTGCGAGCTTTCGAATAGAACCAATAGATTGAAAATCGGTTTGCTCCATTTTGAAATATACGCATGTGAAAAAAACATGTTTTTCATACAAAAACTCGAATAACTTTTTTGTTATGAGAGATAGATCCATGGTTCTTTAACAAAAATGTGCGTCTTCAAAAGTCCTAAAAGTGGTCGGAACACAGTTTATGCGAGAAATGAATGTATAAAAAGTTATGTGAAGAATACCGATTTTTAGGGACCGCCCTAACATATTTATTGAAAAGCTCATAACTTGAGAACCGTAAGTGATACAAAAATGGTTTCTTCGGCAAAGTTGCTCAAAATTAATTGCTCTAAAACTTTGTGGAACATTGCACAAGTCATTACCGAAAAATTAAAAAGTTGATTTTATGAACTTCTGAAATATAGGTACCACCCTAATTTCACTACATGGGAAAAAATCGTCAAAAAATATGAATTTTTTTCCCAAAGACACTTGATATTTAAAACTAATAGTTTTGGCGCAAACATTTTTGTCTTGCTAGATTCGACTCTGGGACCATTGTGCATTGCATGAGTATGTATTAGACTGGCCCAGGGTAAAAAAAGTTGTCGAATATATTTAATTCATGGATAAGATTTTCACAGAACCTCTTTGTAGAAGGAACTTTTCAGAAGTCCTGTTGGAAAATTTCCTCAGAATGCAATTCCTATGATTTATTTCCTCCCCAAACAGCACACTTCTTGTAAATAAGTTTATATCATTCATATACGACCAAATTTAATCATATATGAGCTACTGCAACCAAATCGGTCTGAATTGTGCTGCTAGGGTCATAGCTCGCAAGGGAAAAAATCCCCCAAGTTGTCAGAAAAAGGAATTGAACCGTTTGTTTGGGAAACTGCATATGTAACCTTTTTGACCACAATGAGATTTTTACATATTCTGAATCCTTGTTGAAAAATAAAATATACATAATTTTGCCAAAGAAATCGTTTTTTTACTACTTACAGTTTTTGAGTTGGAAGTTGGAGTTGGAAGAACACCTGAGTTGAGTTGAGACGATTTCTTTAGAATTTTTGATGAAAAAATTAAGTCCTCGGAACATCTACTGGAGGAATTCCCTGAAATTCCTTAAAAAGGAAGAACCTGAAATTCTTCTAGAATAAGTTTTTCAGAATTCATTAAGCAGGAATTCTCTACAATGAATTATTGGCAATGGCTGATTTTCTACCCGCCGCTTCCACATCCAGGCGCTATCGTATATGCGCAAATAGCCAGCCTGAGTAAACCGCCAGAAATTTGAATGGCAAAAGACATCTAACGCGGGTTTTCTCAAAATTAGGAACTTTTCATGAAAAACTATTTGGTACCGGTTATGAAGGATGGTGTCCGCTACTACGCCTACCAAATATTTTTTCGATCTAGGTGCTTAATTTTGAGAAATCAAACCTTAGATGCCTTTCGTCATACTGATTTCAGGAAGTTAACTCCTAGTGTGCCGCTGTAAGTACGCTCAAAGCAGGCGATTCATTGTGAGAAAAAACTGTTGAATTTCCCCGAAATTCTTGGAGAAAGATATTTTCATAATTTCTGAAAAGTTATATCCACAGAACCCCTAGGAAGGAATTGATCTTTCCCGCTAAAAATTGTATCTCGTTTTATTGTAGTGGATTCTATAGCTTATTTAAAGTCAACTTTCCCGAAAAACCCAATTCTTTGAAGCCTCCAACTGTTTTAAAAATCGAAAACAAAAATCAAAAAAATGCTGCACGTGTCTGAAAAATTTACCCGATGTTCATTCGAATCGGACAAATGATAGACTAATCGAGAAAAACATATTTTTTCAATTTTTTGTTTTTAATTTTAAAAATAATTAGATGTGTCAAAAAATATGGGTTCTTTGGGAAAGTTGGCCCTAAATAAAATAAAGAATCGATTAAGCAATTAAAAAAATGGGAATGGTCAATTCACTAAAATTTACCAACTGCGCGGTCAAAAATGGTTGCGGCAGTGCACAGCTCTAATGCAGAAGTCGTCTCGGTACTCGATTCTGTAGGATTTTTATCCTATGGTATTACAAAAAAATGATGAAGACTATCATCAAACCTATATCGACGAGAGCGATGTACTGATTGAAGCATTTTTTCCCAACACGTGGATTGCAGTGAATTTACCGAATGTTTAAGTTCAGTGTAATGTAAGAAATAAGAATGATTTATCACCACTGCCTAACAAATCACATCAAAGTATTGCAGCAATCCAGTGTTTCCCGAATATCAACATCGATTTGAGCTGCAATCCGTATGAAAATAAATAGAGCAGTATAATAGCAAGAGAAATCTGCTGTATTCCCAGTGTTCAGACCTAAGTTGATCGTTTAATGGAATCAGGAACACTTTGCTATCCAACATAATTTTC
This sequence comes from Armigeres subalbatus, assembly GCF_024139115.2. Classification (NCBI taxonomy): domain Eukaryota; kingdom Metazoa; phylum Arthropoda; class Insecta; order Diptera; family Culicidae; genus Armigeres; species Armigeres subalbatus. The sequence continues at coordinate 7,519 of NW_026942125.1, forward strand.
GACTTATAATAGAACATTCCATTCGTTATATTGGTGTACGAGTAAAATCAAATTTTAAGAGCCTTTTAAGTTTTCAGGGGACGTTTTTAATTTGAGCTACTCCCGATTACCCCAAATTGTTTCTCTCAGATAAATATACGAATAAATCCATAAGTTAAGTTGTTTAGGAGCTTTTTACTGGTAGTATTCTGAATCAAATTTTATAATGTTCAAAGCATGATCGTTTGCTTTGAAATGCAAGTTTGAAAGTAACAAATTCAGAAAATAAATCTCTTATTGGTTTTTAATCACCTGTAATGTAAGCTTGCAAAAAAAAATCTCTCACGTTATGCTACATATCGCACATTTATTCAGAAATTATGAGTGAGATACTTTTTCATTCTCTTTTAGATTCAATTTCTGATTCTACTTTTAAACATCGTTGCTCCATCAAATTGAGCAATAAGGATAATTTTCAGTTGAATTCCACAATTCACGTTAAAAAACGTTTTGCTGCTATCCCCTGCAGTATAAAATACAATTCTCTCGTAGTCGTACTAGTGTCCGTCAAAATTAGATAAATTTTGGCAAGTTCACTTTTCCATGTGATGTTTACCGTACCCGAGAAACGTCGGAAGTTGCTCTTTGTTGGGAAGTGAACAACTCGAAACACAATGACTTCAACTAAATCCACCATAACGTAACCAAAGGAATTGCCGCTTAAAAGGTTGAACTGGATGGCAGGACGGCTGGAAGAAAAGATTGCCGCCCACAATGAGAAGGTTCTTGAACAGCAACAAATGGAATATTTGGGCTACACTTGTCAATGATAGGAATCCATCATACAAATGCTGCACGCCAGTGGAGGCGAATTTCGATTTCTTGGACATCAGAAGCGCATTTTCCCTTGATTTGGTGAGATTGTTCCAATATGTTTTAGTATGATTGCGAATAAAATTGAATACGCACTGGATTGGATCCATTATTAAACTGATAATAGTAGCATAAACATGTGGGGCGTATTGTAAGCATAGTGACCTCAGACTGGTCATGAAATACCAGGTAGTCTGAAGGCCACTGGAGCTTGAGTAGAGCTAGCACTTTCTATTTCCCGGACTAAATCTGTAAAAATATGTGAAACCTGCTGCGGTAGCGTTCAACTGATAATACCAACCTACTCGCCGACAGCACCATCTGTAAGAAAGACCGAGGGAGTCATCGGTCGCTTTGGGACAACTAAAATATTTTGAATTTTCGAAGGACTTAATGTTGGAATATTTTATTATGATTTACTCAATAGAATATAAATTCATATTGCCTTTCTTGTTATCATCCGTATTATCATTCATTGAATGTTAAGGAAAATTCAGTAAACTCCTTACTTCGTTGAGAACAAATCGAAATTTGTAACTGTTGCCCATCAAAACGGATGATAAAATTCCAAACCAATTTGTACACAGGCATTTTCTGTATCTTGGTTCGTTCCATTTGGCAATAGTTTTTAGTGATTATCTAAGATTTTCAGCAATCTTTCCTCACATATGTGGTCTCTGCTGATACACACCACGTCTCGGCGTACAGCAACACAGATTTCACGTTAGAGCTAAATAATCGAATTTTGGTGAGTCCGCGTTCCGACGTTAGATGGCTGCCAAGATGTTGTGCACGCACGACCTTCTCCACTGCTAGTCCGGCTACAATGAAGATGGAGTGGTTGCTCGTGTTGATATGCCACGATTTGCTCTTGCTGATGTCGATGATGAGACTCGACGTTACAGAGACGTTACAAAATGATAAGTCAATCTTCCGATTGATCCACATGCGTAGGCCAAAACGATCGACTCGTCTTGCTAAGATTCTCCAAATCGTCTATTACTGTGTGAGTGTACGCCACAAAGTTGGATGTCGTCGAACGATTTTCGTAAACCATATTGAACGGACACAATTGAACCAAGCTGTCACGCTGTTTGGTGACCCTAGCAGCACACATGTTCCACATAAGTTATTGTAACTCATATGTGACCAGAATTAGTCACAATCAAGTTGCTGCAACCATTTTTGACTGATTTGTGCTGCCCGGGGAAGGTGGGTGGTGGTCAGTGATCAGGCCCGGGTTTTCGTGATGTGTATCAACCCACCTGAGATCTTCAAGAATATCCACATTATAGGAAGTTACCGGAGAATGCCGAATAGTGTACGATGTACTCTCAACATAGTCGTATTTATACCAATGTCGTTATGTACATAATGAAAGAAATTGGCAAATACTTTTTGTGAATATGGTGGTAGGGCAAACTTCTTTCAGCAAACCTCAGATTAATCACGTCAACATTCGATGAATGTGATGTAATTCATAATCTAACTCGAGTTCTGGGCAGCAACAAGTGCATGTCATTTCTGATTGAGTCGTAGTCAACGCTAAAGGGCTCAGATCTTTCATCGCCAGAATGGCCCGCGCAGCACGAATGTTACACGTAGGTCTTATTAACCACATTCAGTCACAATTACGTTATTACAACCTGCTAGGAGACTTATTATGAATATAAATTTTTTGAGACCAGATGCAGATTCGATGAAATCTATGATGCATGAATCGCTTATGAACACGTTGTCAGGAAGCTCACTGTTCACGTTCGAAGGATTATCAATCTGATGCAGTCTGGAAGATAACAAAGACTCAGACATGGCAAGATCCTGTCTAGTTGAGGCGTGGCGTTGGCAAATATCTGTTTGCTCCCTCATCGGAGTGGTTTCACTGTGATGCATGTCAGGTCCGAAAGAAATTGTTTCGCCACCACCTCTACGAACATTACTAGTAGAAGTGAATCGATCGTATCGGTAAATGGCATAGTTACTGAACCAATCCAGAGAAAGCGATGACAATCTTCCATACTTTCGATCAATTTTTGATCGCTTCCAGTTATTTCTTTCAGTCACTTTCCGTCATTCAAAAGTCACTTACGGTCATCTATAACTCATTTCAGATCATGGGTCATATCCGATCATTGATGTCTCACTTATGACCACATATTGGTCCCTTCCAGTCACTTATGGATCATATTTAAAGATTTTTCTTGTCACCTAATAGCGTTTTGACTTAAATTCCGAACATGACTCATATTCCAAACACTCGCTTTGGAAGGGCCATTTTAACCATATGCGTGTAATTTTTTTCTTGGGATGATGTATTCGTTTGTAATCTTGATCCTCCGTATCTAAAACCGATGAAAATTCGAGTTTAAAGGCACTAAAACACCAGTGATCGGAATATGAGTCATGTTCGGGATTTGAGTCAAATCGGTAACACACTTATCATAAATGGGTTTCTGTGACTTTATTTAGTGCTTTAATCTGTCTCTAATATGACAATACATGTAAACAAATTCATATACAGCAACCAGGGAGCCACTGGTTAATCTTCTCCCTATTAAAAAAATCATTCAGAAGTTTTTAATATAAAATTTTGAAATCTTTATAATCGTTAACATTTAGGTAAGAGAACCCTTTTTGATAAAATCTACAAATCTCTATTTCTTGCATTCCAAATTAATTCGTTTTGTATATCGTTTTGACTCAAGTCCCGAAAATGACTCATATTATAAGCACTGGTTATTCAGTACCATTTAACTAAATTTTTCAATACGTAAGTACGGTGTATCAAGATGACAAATGAGTGTTAATTAAAAGCGAGTGTTCAAGATATGAGTCATATTTGGTATTTGAGACAGTTATATAATACGTTCAAGATTTTTGTTATAAAATAAAGAAAATTGATAGAGGAGATAGTCTCTTCAAGGCATCGAGGATATAACTCCCAGACACTTGTGATTATTTCTGGATTACTTCTAATCATTCATTAGTGGTTTCTGATCACTTTATGTTATTTTTGAGAGACAGTTTCGTTCACTGACGAGTCTTTTCCTGTCACCCATAAATCGGTCCTCGTTATTCACTATGGGCTCCCTATAGCTTTATTTATTTATTTCGTCAATATACATGTTTTTCATTATATTCTGAATGCTATAAATACTGTATTATAGTGTTTAAAAAGAAAAATAGATTGGTTAAGTAGTGTATAATTTTGCGATGTAACGTAATTTTAGGTGTGTAGCTTTCTAATTGTGACAAAATATTTTTTTAGATTCTGCCGAGACATAGTAAAGTCAATAGTTTCGCAGTGTTTATTACAGATGCCCATCATCTGATTGAGAGGACATAGCATAATTTGTGCGACAGAGATTAATTGAAAATGGATGTTAATTTCCCAGTTGTCGAGATGTAGAAATTTAAATTCGATAAAATGTTTTTTTGAATCGATACACTGCGAAACTTTACCGTTAATAAATGAGGCCATTGCAATTTCACGAAGCTCTTTCAAAGATTTACTTTTTATAAGCTTGCAGCGTGCCTCATATGATGGAAGTGCGACTGTTGTCCAACCTAATTTACGAAGAGCAAATAGTAGAAATTATTTTTGTATTGATTCTTATCTTTTTCGTGTGTTATTGGAAATGGAGAGCATTCAATGCTGCTGTATCTCAGTGTCGACTTTACATAAGCTACAAATAATCTTTTTATTGTGTATGGGTCATGAAAGTTATAGAAGAAACTTTTTATAAAACCCATCATATTATTTGCTTTATGAGTATTGGCGTTGTAGTGGTCGATAAACGTTAGTTTGGATTCTAAGATGATTCCTAAGTCCCTAACTCTATCGCATTTTTCTTCAACCTGGTTTCCTAATGCAATTGATACATTTGATGCTGTTCTTTTTCTTCTAAATAATATAAGGGTACATTTTTTTACATTCAGTTGCAATAGACTTTTATTGCACCATTCGTAGAATGTGCATATTTCGTTCTGGAATATGTTAATGTCATTTTTATTCCATATTTCCAAAAAGAGCTCCATGTCATCTGCATAGAATAAGAGGACCCAAATGAAGGTCCTGGGGGCACCGGAAGTGGCTTAGTTGGGTTTTAATCTATTGTTGTTAAATTTTATAGTCAATTGGCGATCAGTTAAGTAGGATTCAAGACATTTAAACAGTCCCGGCTCAAAGGTGACCTATCGTTAACATGGTATTTTTGTCACGCATAAGTCACTTATCACTCATTCATGAGTAATTTTTGTCTCTTTGTGAATCTTTTCCGGTCATTATGGGTATTTTTGGTCACTAACATCATATTTTGGGTTTGGATTGGAATATGTGGATTTTGGCAGTCACTTATGATTCATCTAGGTTTCGGTCATGACACACTTCTGTTCTTCATGGGCTATTTCCAGTCACTAATATATTATTTTTAGACATTTCCGGGTCTTTTTTGGGTTTTTGTGAGTGAATTCTGGTCGTTTGTAACTTTGTTTGTAACAAATGTGACTTTTGAGACATTTCTGGTTATTTTAGGATTACTTCCATTCACTTATGATTGATTTCTTATCCCTTCATTGCAGGCTGCTTATGGGTAACATCTGCTCATTCGTTGGTCATTTATGGTCACTCTTCTGGTCGATTATATGGGCGCTCCTTTCGGTTACTTCTGGGTCATTATCGTTTCCTTATGGAATTTCTTCGTCAATCATGGGTCACGTTCAGTCATATCCGTTCCTTTGTAAGTCACTTTCTGTAATTTGTGGATGACATACTGTCATTTGGGGCTCTACTTCCCCATACTTCTGCCAAACAAAACGGCTTTCCAATAACGTGACAGCAAGAGAAAATTTAGTAGTTAAATCGGAAACCGGAAAAATGCTCCTGGAACTGCAATATTTCAAAACTTTCGAATATTAGAAACACAGCTACAAATATGTTGTGATTTTAAATATATTTTCACTTACACCGAAACATGAAAAAATCTGTCATATCTGAAAAAATATATACCATCTTTCGCTGAACATGTACGTACATTCCGAAACGATACAAATCTCCTCCTCCTGTTCTGGATTACATTCACCATTCGCATTGAACAATTCCATACCTGCAAATAAAGCACTTGGTCGGGACATATTCCAGATTCCACCCACTACTTCGCTGAATGCAAAAGTGCATCGCTTTCGATGTTCGGTGCACTCTCCACTGATGAATTTCATCTCCACACATCAACAGCAGCACACCGAAGTGCATCGCGGCCGCAGAAGTGATGATGAAGTGGCGTCTGCTGAATGAGCGCGTTCCATCTTTTCTTTTCCCACCATCTCTCCAGGCACAACCATGCCAAACGTTGTTGTGCCGTACTCGGCGAGGTGCCGCTAAGGAAGAACGCCGGATTCGCGTGGGGTTCGCCATTGGACTACGATGACGGAGCGGCGCGACGACGGGTTATAATAATGACGACTTGATGTAGGTACCGAATGTTAGTACTTTTTTTTATATAGGGCTTTTGTGTCTAGGATGGTGATTTCTTCTACTTCTCGGCACTGTTCTTCATTGCGAGAATCTCGCGAAAGACCCTCGGCAGTCAACCCAGCCCGGGCCGCCAGCGTCAACGATTCGACGATTTCTGTTCGGAGCCGTTGGGCGCTGAGAGTGAATAATGAGACACGGTTTGTTGTAGGTGCTGATGTTCTGTTGTTGGTATTATGGTGAAAAAGAGCTGCGTTTTATGAATATGCTCAAGCACCTACATGGGCCGTTTGTGCCTATTCGGTGGATCGAGGGGTAGCGCAGTTCGTCTTGAATAACGGTCTTTGTCTGGTATTAATTATTCTGATGGGTGTCTTACGGGAAAGAAGGTACTGTGTACATGCAGTGATTGTTTACGGTTGGTTTTGTGTCTTCAATCTGCGGTGATGGCTTTTCGGGAGATTCTCGCGCACATATGATTTTACACTCTGGTAAAGCCCATTGTCCGTGAGTTTGAATGGGGTATTGTTTGCTTGAATTATGGAATGAGAGGGTTGTAAGTGGCCGTCCGAAAGATGTAATCCACTGGAAAGCTTCTTAAAATATGAGATGAGAATAGAAATAGCAAAGCAACGAGAATAGAAATAGCAAAGCAATACCCCCGAAACACATTCCGTCGCATAGTTTGAACATTCCCGTTTCCGTCGCCACAGAACAGTATTGATCACACATTATTTATGCTACCCATTACCACACCAATAACGGCAAACTTATCCCCCATCTCAACCAGCCAGAGACGACGAGACGAGCCATCACCATCATAAACAACAAAAATATTCAACTCCTCCACGATGAAAACCCCGCCCGTTTGCGAGCGAACGAAGCCGCGCGGCGCTACACACAACCTTCATCATCAGCTGGGAAATTGCCAGCAGCGAGTGTCGCTCGTTCCTTAGTATTTCTCTGTCGATGTATTTGTGCCACTGCACGTCGTAGTCATACGAAAACAGCAGCATAACATAAATTGAAAAGAGTCAAATCAAAACACACCACTGACACATAAAATGAAAATGCATGCATGCATTCCACAGCGCGCTCGTCCGCCACCTCCGCTTCTACCTCTCCACCGATTGTGCCCTCCACCCACACGGCCCATTTCCCACCCAAACCAACTCGGTGTTTAAGTGAATGCATATTCGTATTGGTCTAGCATTAGATGGCACGGATGGTATACACAATTGCATAGCACCGCTGCTACATCGACTACGACGACGACGACTTCAAGTCCGGCGACGCATTCTGGTGCTGCAGAAGCGGTTAGTGCAGTGCACTCATCGTCATTGCAAATGATATAATCAACGATGAAGACGTCGACTACGACGTGTCCCGATGCATTGCATTCGCAAACGAACGGGTTGATTCGATGATTGGAGCAGCTACCTACTTAGTGAGTGGAAAGGAAGGTGTGCGAGTGCGTTTTTGTTTGCGTGTAGCGACCATTAAATGCTTGTCCAGTCTTCTATTGGATGATATTTCAGAACAGTTTATGAATTAGGAATGGCGATAACGAGTTTGATTCTCAGTCCTCTGTTACTATGTTACTACATACTTTAGTTCGAATATATAGATTTCGCACCAAAATAATATGTAGCTCGTCTGAAGGATAAAAAGAAGATTAAAAACAAAATTCTATCGGAAATCACAAGCTTATTCTATTTAATTTATTATTATTCACGACTGCTTAACTGACACCTGATACCTACCTACAAACTGATAACACAAATATCCTTGCGGACTTCTAGACATCCCACAGACTCTAGAGACTCTAATACACAGACTAGCCATGGGAAAACCTTAACAAGTCTTTGCGATCCTCGTGGAAATCCAAACGTTTTTTTTTTTTTAATGTTCTGCAGATTGCTCAACAGTACAAAAATAGGATTTTTTACAATGGGGATTCAAAACCACAAAATTGACTGGTGATGGTGTTGGTTTATTAAAAAAAAATCCGATTTGATCGCTATATTGGAATTACTTTGCCAAATGGAGACGCATGGTACTGATCGTTAAATTGGAATTACTTTGCCAAATGGAGACGCATGGTACTAATTAAGTGGAATTGCCGCAGGCTGGGTTATATATTTTTATAAGTTTCTATTACTAAAACCTTAAATTATTTAACATGTTTAAAAATACCTGATTATTCTTCCATTTACTTCCTATTTCAACTTTTATGTATCAACAAGCAGATACGTATTTCGTTTTATACTTGGAAACTTCTTCCAGTATTTGTTATCGACACTGAAGAAGTTTCCAAGTAGGAAACGAAATACGTATCTGCTTGTTGATACATAAAAAAAAAGTTAATAATGGAAGTAAATGGAAGAATAATAGTATTTTAACCTTGTAGCATTTCCCCTAAGACGCTCTAAAATAATTAATCACTTAAATGTTTTCGTTGTAGCACGATTAACGAATTTTATGATTTCGGAAGCATTAATACAGCAGAACTTCAGAAATGCCACGGAAAAATCGTCGCAACATTCAATTTCTTTCAAATATTTAACTACCATGGAGTCCTCTTTAGCCTAGCGGTAAGATGCTCGTCTATAAAGCAAGATCATAGTGAGGGTGGCTGGGTTCGATTCCCGGTGCCGGTCTAGGCAATTTTCTGTTTGATAATTGTTTTGACTTCTGTGGATAAGTATCATCGTGTTAGCCTCATGATATACTAATGCAAAAACTTGATTTAGAAACCTTGCGGTTAATAACTGTACAAGTGCTGAATGAGGCGGCAATGTCCCAGTGGGGGATGTAATTAATTTGCAATAAGAAGAAGAAGAAGAACTACCATGGGAAGTTGTTTCTAATTTTAATTGGAAACTATGCAAGAACCATAAAACACGTATCATTTGTAGTAGTAATTGTTTGAAAAAATGCTACACATCGTACACAATTGTAGAGGAGGAGGTTCGGTTGTGGGCACCGTTCGGTTATGGGCACCCCTATGTATCTTTTGACAGATAAGAAATGGTGTCATTCTGACAACCGTCATTTGTTTGCTATAATAGCATGATGTTTTGTGCTCAATATCAAACCGAATGGGCATCTCTACTTTGAACTAGAAACAAATCATTTTTTTGTACAAGAAAAACAGCACGAAATTTGTTTTTGCCTTTTTCAAAGTGTCATAAATTGAAGTGATTTAATCCAAAAAGTGAGTTCTAATGCGTATTTATACAGTAAATTTAATCTATTTTGAGGCTCAATGTCGATTGCCATCAACATTTTAGCGCAAAATTTGTTTTCTTCACATTCCAAAAAGGTTGCGAAATTCGATTGTGGGCACCTTTAGTGGTTCGGTTAAGGGCACCCTCATTTTATTGATAAATCATTCAATATCATTTTAGTTGTCCCTTAACTAACTGTCCCTAACTAATAGAGTAAGAGTCAGGAGCACGAAGATAGTGCATAGTGTAGGGGTGTGAGAGTACGTTTTTCGATTTTTTGAAGTAATAAAAAGAATAAACTAGCAGCACTAAGCATCAGTTTGACAGAGTATTCTGGCCAACTATTATCCTGTGTAATTGTAAACGATTTGAATAAACAACAAGGGAATGATATGGAGCTAGATAGCTTTTGGTCATTTTGCTAAAAATACATTTGGATTTTCCGCAACTAGTATTTCATTACCATATATACGTTCAATCAGGTGAACATTATAAAATTTCGACTAACCTATTGTATATAGAGTACTTTATGGTACAGAAGACACCAATCCGGTTGGTTTTTCAAGAAGTCAAAACTTCATTCGCAGACTTGAATAATTTTTAGGACTGTAGAATTAAAAGTACCCAAGGAACCGGTTGAGCAAAGGCGCAGCATTTATTAAGAATCTTCAAGTTACTGATGTCAAACCCGTATCAAATCCGGCCGAAATAAGACTTCTTCCAAAGCGTAAAGATCCACAACTAAGAAAAAAAAGGACAGAATTCAGAGAATTATCACAAGTTTAGGATAAGTTTTAATGTAATTCGGTTATTATAGATAGGACTTAAAGCGAACCAGCTTACTGAAGCGAAATAATGAAATTGTATTAGGACTTACACCTTAACATAGTACCTAAACATAGTACGAAAACACAATTTCATCTAAATGATAATTTCATTTAATCAAAAGAAACATTCATCAATTACGCAACGTTTAGATGGGAGGGGTTGTGAGATGTGTGACGATCCATATAATTTTTTTACAGAGGATTCAGCCACAAATAGTGTAAAGACTGAGGGGAAGGGTGATGAAAGTAGCCAAATTTTTTACGTTACGTGATTGGTGGACTTTCTTTAAGGAAAATGCCTTTGTATACTTGCCACATGAAACCTGATATATATTTTTACCTCTGTAGTTTTTGTATATATAAAACAATGGTTTTCGTA
>NW_026942126.1:0-18955 GCF_024139115.2 Armigeres subalbatus
CCAGAATGAAATCCTAGATGATTTTGCTTTTGAATTAATGGAGGTATTCCCGGAAAAAATGTTGGAAGCTATCCCGGAGGAATTAAAGGAAGAGTTCCTGGATGAATGCCCGGAGAAGTTCCTAGAAAAATTTCCGGAGATTTTTTTACAAGTAAAATTATGGAGTGAAAAATTGTCATAAATTTCTGAAGAAACTTCTTGTGGAATTTTGGGAGGAAATCTCGTACGTATTCTTGAAGGAACTCTCGAATGCATTCTTGAAATAAATGCCGGAGATTTTTTTGGAAGAATAGCCGAAGAAATGTCCAGAAGTAAAACTTGGAGAGAAGAAAAGATATCTTCAAGGAATTTCCTCATGAAATCTAATAATCTCAGGGGTTTCCAGATAGGAAGGAATTACAATTAAATAAGAAGGATTTCCGAACGATTTTCAGAGGAATTTGTGGATAGCTTTCCGGAGGATTTAAGAAGTTTCCAGGGAGCTATTAGAAGGATTTCAAGGAGAATTCTTAAGCCCGAAATGTTTCGAGTTGTTTTGAACTTTCATATATTATAGATCCTGGATACCCTGTTAAGTTTTTGGGAAAAGATTCCCAAAATTTCCCAGAATTTCAACCACCTATTTCTGAATATGATTGGATCGTGAAGTGCACATGTGCAAAGTGCACAGGGAATTCATTTCAGTACCTGTTCAATCTTCTAAGCCAGGTTACCATTTTTACATTCGTATATCATGAGGCTAACACGGTAAAACTTATATGCCCAGGGCAGTCGAGACAATTTCCAATCCGAAAGATGCCTAGACCGGCACCGGGAATCGAACTCAGCCACCCTCAGCATGGTCTTGCTTTGTAGCCGCGTGTCTTACCCTGTGGCTACGGCCTTGTAATTCAAACAGGCTGACATATTAGAAATGAAAATGTTTCACATCCCTTCGTCGGAGGTAACAATGGGTCTGGGGGGTCGGAATGGGTCAGCGCCCTCACCGACAGTCTGGAGGTCGGATAACAAAATCGTTCAAAAAGGTCTCTTGTAATTCAATTTTCTTGTTCTCAGGTAGAGGAAGGGGAAACAAAAAGCCCTAGCTAAGCAAAGACTGCTCTAATGTCATTTGGGGCGTTTTGGGGCCTTTTTAGGGCCACAGTTTTTCTGCATAATATCCCAAATTACTGTCGGCCAATAAAGATGGGACGTCGGCGTAGTACCAAATTATAACGCGGAAGTAGGGACCTTCGTCTGACGAAATTGATAGTGTTACAAACAGTCTCAGTCCGGGAATTAGAAGGTGCTAGCTCTACTGCAGCTCGAGTGACTAGTCCGAGGTCACTTTTGCTTACAATATTTTTTGCTACGATTACTCATTGGATAATGGATCCATAAGCAAACTTCGGGATTTATCAATCTGGTGCGTATTTAATTTTTATTATGAAATCAGAGTAAAAACAAATCGAAAAAATCTAACCAAATTAAAGTATATCCGGAGGACTGAGAGAGACTTCACGGTGAATATATAAGCTTGATACTATCTTCAAAGAGGATGCACACTGGAGGAAATTTTGATATCAATTCCTGTCCAAATCTCGGAGTTGTTCTGTCACCAGCTATAATTCCAAACAGACTGCACAGTTTCTTACATTTTGATCCAGATCCAGAACTGAACCTAATTCGCAAAAATCGTAAAAATTGCAAATGTAAGGAGAAAAACGAGCAGCGAGAAAACTTGACATGTGGTCTCAACCACGGCACACAACGATTTTCCACGTGAAAAATTTCCGCTATTGGTCTGAGAAGACAATCAAAATTGGGTCGTTAGTTGGTAACTACTGGCTTTCAACTAACATATTGGAATGGTGTTTACTGTGATGATGATTTATGATTCAACACTTTGCTTGCAGAAACCAGAGCGAAGCGATTTGAAAACCATTCCAGAAGGAATCACCATTTTCTTTCCCGCAGAAACAAAATCTTTTCCGGCGGAATCAGCCATTTCTTTCATATATCGGAAACTTTGTTTCAGAGCTCAATTAAGTCACTTGCAGATTATACAATTTGTGATACCCAATTCGGCTTTAATTGCACTGATGCCGATTCCACAATTTACATTAACGACGTGATGTGACCGACATAAATTGCAAAAGTTTCAACGCACTCTTGAGGTAAAAGTTTGGTAAAGATTATTGAACACTTTTAAAGTATAAATCAATTTAAGATGTATATTGCCACCGGCTAATCAAACCGTTATAATTAAAAATAAAATATAACATCCTGCTCTATTAAACACCAGCGTGAATCCGAACAACCCTTTCAATGGTCTGACAGTTTTGAACCGTAGGACCGGGGTAGCTTGCAACAAACGGGAGCTTAACATCTATGAAATCTATGATATTTCTCCATCTATGGAATTTTGTAACAATTCATTTTGATGCTCAGTCAGTAACAGTGAAGCTGGAAAATGTTGCAACTCACCCCGTTTGACGGTAACCAATATCCAGCTTAATTTGAACACTGCTTGCGATCTTTCCGGATGAGTAAAAATACATGGCCCGGTTAAACAATTTCCTGAAATTGTTAGGTACCTTATTTTTCCTATGCTTCAGTTTGCGACAAGACAGACAGACGGTTGCATACGGATGAAAACAAAATGAAAAGTGAACGAAACGAAATTCTCAACTTAATGAAGATTGAGTCGGACAGCCGTCCAACGTAGTCGTTTTCTTGATACCGGAGCCATTGTGGCCCTTCTCCCAAAGGGTTCACACTCCGAAGCAGAAGACCGGAGGCGCTTAATCTGGATGTCTGCTGGTTGCGTTGCTACGCTATGTCTGTTGGACTGACAAGCGACCGCCGGATGGACGCGCGCAAACAGTGAACGGGTTCGGGGCTCTGCTGCTAGGGGAAGCTGATTCAAAATCTTAGTGGATTGGGGTCCCCCGGCAGTGTCAGCGGGTGGCTTGCTGTGTGAGTCGAACAGATTGTTTTATGAATATGATAGTGCACATAATGAAACGGAATGTAAATCAGATGACTGAATAACAAATTTTGAGAAGATGCAAATGACGTCTAATGCCATTTCCCACAGCTTTGAAGGAAGCCTGTTATATAATACTTAATCTCAAAATTCTGTCAATTCCCTGAGCAACTCGGCAATTTATTTCAAACTGTTGCTATGAACAAACATCACACAAAGGGAAGGTTAAAAATTGAAACGTTGTACACTGTCAGCTATTCGGTTTGTAGAATCATGTTACTGCGCCTAAACGCCTAATTTTTACAGAAATGAATTTATTTCATCCCACGATTCAATTTTAATACATCCAAATAAAAATGTTTCAAGCGAAGAAAATGAAGTTGTTCCAATTCCAATGCGCCTCCAGCCGTGAAAGCAGTCAGCAGCCAACCAAATCCAGAGTTTTCCAATATTTCTCTGCCTGTATCACACTCTCCCTGTCCCACCCCAGGGGCCGTATGGACGAAGTTTGTTCCAAACGAAGCTCAACGGGCAAGGAAGGGCAACAACAAACCGACAACAACAAGAGTGATATATTTTCCGAGTAAATGGTTCTTTAAAGCCAAATTTGTAGCATACAAAGCCGTTACCGCCCACATCGCCTTCGGTGGTTCTTTGAACGAGGAAACAGCGGCAGGAATTTCTCGTAGAGTGCGTGCGATATCTTTTCGATTTACTGCGACGACGGCAGGGACCCTTCACCACCATACCAGCAGAGCCAGGAGCCATGGCGAGAACAGGCCAACTTTTTTTCCCCTCTGCGTTGGAATGCAGGAATGGGAATCCCGGCGTATATTTGCTACCCTATGAGTATTTACTTTGCCAGTCATCACTTGCGAAAGCCCAGTTAAATGCTGTTGAATAATCGTCTTGCAAGAAAAGTTGATGTTTCGGAATTTCTATTATTGTGCGACGACTGAAGGGGTACTTTTAGGGCTTGAAATTCATCACCTATAGAAAGTTGCTGCCTATGATGACCCAAAGTACTGACGAAAAAAATCAAAACACTCTAATTGCCAATATGCGAATCGTTAATCTTTTGGCAATAGATGGACGCTGAAGATTAACTTAGAATGGAGGACGAATTATATTTATTTATCACAAACAAAGTAGTGAAATTGATCCTATTTGTTATCCAGAATTAAAGAAAATAAGCATCTATAGCATATTTGATAGGAAAGAAAAAAATTTTAAGATTCCTAAATCAAGGATATGATAGTCACCCGGCGTTGCAGTCAACCTATAAAGATACCTATAAGATACGTTGAATTGCAATTAATTGGGGAGAAGACCGCTCAGTATCTTTCAGTACCTGCTACTATCTGGACACGATAGATCGATCTGTTACGCAGTTTCCAACGAAGGTTTTTGTCGAATTACAGCTGGTCGGGGTTCAGCCAAACCGCACCAAGCGGCTTTTCGACTGACTTGTGATATTTTGTTCGTACAAGGACAACGGAAATACATAGTTTCATATCAATTTAAGCATGCATCTGCAGTAGGATATACTCAGGTAAGGGGTTGAAGGATATTAGATGCGTTTTGCGATCAATTAAATCTGCTAAACGAAAGTTTGAGCAGAAAAATCGGTAATTTTTCGTTGGCGCTTGGTGTGGTTTGGCTGAACCCCGACCAGCTAATTGTCGAAAACCAATAAGCTTTCAAAGAAAAGCCCAGATCGACGAAGGAAATTTCACAATTGGCCTATAGGCGTAGGCCTCTGTATTTCGCCTTCAAAGATGTTGAATTGATTCGTTCCAATAAATTTATTCACGTCTATGATTAATTCACTTGGAACAGTAGGAGCTTCTCTTGAATATTTGTGTTTCTGAGGACGATAGAATAGAAGGGAAGTCTTTTTGAGGTTTTTCAAGGATTTTCTTGTCAAATAAAAAAATGTCATTTAAAAAATTGTGCATTCCTCTTGGGCTTCTCGCCGGCCAATTGCTCATGATAATTAGCATATAGCCGGCTCCCAATTTGATGTTCTTAATAGCCTATTCATATTACGAGCTTTTTTTTACTAGATGAAAAACGTAAAACGCATTTGATGTCTTACTAACAAGTAGGTATGAGAAACAAATTTATAACTCGATAGTTCATGTTAACGATCATAAATTAGACGAGGTTTTTTGTACCTTTTTGGCATCGTGGTGTGAACAGCACAGTTCTCAGGGACTGTCATGACCGCTTGTATGATATGTATGTATGTAGGGGAGAACAGTCAAATATGTACCCCTCTATCTTATCATCAATATAAACAAAAATAGAAACAATCAAACGTGCAGATGCAATAATTACAGAACTTGCAACGTTTTACAATGATCTCCAACTCAAAGCAACAAGGTTTTTGTCACTTTCTAAAGCATTTGCAATATGTTTTAATAAATAGCTTGTAAAATGACTCAATTGCATGAGAAATAATGGTGAACGCATGGTTGTTTGTTTGGCTTAGCGGATTGAACGAAAATCTCACTGGTGGGGTAAAAGAGTCGCAAATCAATATTTTCATTGCAGCTTGATAATAAATAAAGGGTGCCTCAATGTGATTTTGCCATAATGATTTCATTCCATACGGTCGCATCGTACGTTTAATTCCACTCATTAGGTTTTGTACAAAATCTGGACTGCACGTTTTCTGTATCGAAACCCAATTTTTCATGTCTTCCTCAAATTTGACCTTGCGATGCTCCCGCAGTGGCTGTCTCATAATATCCGAGTATTTTTCGATAGGCCTTAGCTCTGGTGCGTTACAGCATTTGAATTGTGATACGAAGCCAGATCCGGCCACAGGATTGTAGGGCCCTCGTGTTGCTTCAGAGGTCCCTACGATCTTTTGAAAGCAGAGAATTCTGTAGACACTCCTTATCATGTATTTCTTGCCAAACTTTGAAAATGTCTTCTTCTCACTTCCTTCGGAACATCAATATGTGCTGGGGGGTGAAGAACTGTAGTCCTGGAAGCTACTGAGTCAATGAAGATTAGTCAGCATCTGTGTTTACAGTTTCCGGGCCCGTAGCATTCTCACCGTATTTTGCCATTCGTCACGATTTGGAGTCTTCTGCATTTTATACGTGTGCAGTCCCTCCCGGTCCTTACCCCTCTGAACGAAAGACTTGGACAGATTCAACTTTTTGGGCACATCACTGGTCGAAGCATTGGGATTCCGCGTAAACGCTTTCCTAATACGCTTGTGATCCTGATCACTAATCTTCTTATATATAAAAATGAAATGGTCTGTGTTCGTATCCGCATAACTCGAAAACGGCTGGATGGATTTTTTTCATTTCTTCAGCAGAAACATTCGTTATAGTTTCCGACGGGTTTATATGATATTTCCTAATGGGAAAATTACGAGTAAAGTTGAGTAAACCGTGAATAACTAAAATTGTGATTCCTATGGGAACTTTGCATGGGCAGTTCGGAATGCACATTCTCGCCTACTATGCAGGACAACGTCTGCCGGGTCGACTAGTAGAACATCTATTACGACCGCATATCTACTTCCGTTCGATGCTCAAAGATTGTGCTCAGAATCATTTCCTGAAGTTTACTGACAACGGTCTTGATGGTCATATGGCTACCGCTTCTACCTTATACGCAGGAGGTCATGGGTCTAACCCCAGGCCCGTTCCAATCCTCCTACTTTGTTTTTTTTCATATAATTCTAATGTTCTAATGCAATCGCAAAAACTGGAAATGGGCTTTCGTACAGTTTCCGTATTCTATCCCTATACCTACAACTTGATTAGCAGGTAACTGTTAGAATTCGAAATGAGCGAACAAGCTCGTGTCGGCATTCAATTAGAATATACCACTTTTTCATTTTCTATCACATTGGTTACCCGTTAACCAAGACGAACCTATGCCTTAGAACCCAACCCCCAAATTCTAACAAAATTCTGCAGGGACTCGTGGCGAGTGCAGAGGTGTTCTCGGCTTGCAGTGGACGAATAATTGCATTATCAATTCCTTCTCATCCCCGATAGAGCGTGAGGGCGTGGCCAGCGTCGTTATCGATCATTCAAAATATTAGAGCTCTCGGATTGTGCACATTGAGGTTGCAGAGCAAATCCCATGCTTCCATCCACTGGTTTCTTGTGCAATTGCGATTGCTCAGGTCAATCACGGAGTAGCAACTACGAAATGCACGGTCATGCTCATGCTCAGAATTATTTCCTGAAGTTTGCTGAAGTTTGTTATCCATATTCCCATAGTTTGTGACACTTCAAAATGGCCGATAGTGATGTTTCCGGAGGCTTCCTCAAGAGCCTCGGAACTGACCTCAGGATGGCCAATATCCCCATTAACATATCCGGATGCCATAATTCAACTCTTGAAAAATGCTGAAGTTTGATTACAAAAATATGGCGCATCGAATGACGAAAAGTTGTAGTTCCAATTTTTGCAACAGGTGGCGTTGCAAAACGTAACTTTTTTAATAAACGATTTTTAAATATACATCCTAAACTACTCCTACTCAATTTTTCAAGAGAAAATATCTGATGAGTGATTTTCTTCAACGTTTTCCGTGATGGAATTTGATGTGGGACATTCTTCTACTTCTGCTGCTGATTGAACTTCCTCCCGGCCACTGAATTCCGTATTTATTGGTGTGCCCTTAAAAACACGAGTGAATTTAGTTTTCGATTCCATGGGGATTGTCCTTAATCAAATTTAATTTACTAAATAACCTATTATGCTGCAATTGGGTAAGGGTAGTTTGGCCGAAACCCATTCGGACGAAAGCTATTTGGCCGAATGCCACTAGGCCGAACAAACCATTAGGTCGAAACCCATCTGGCCGAAAGTCATTTGGGCGAAAGGGTCATTAGGTCGAAAGGGTCATTTGGGCGAAAGGGTCATTAGGCCGAAAGAGTCATTTAGCCGAAAGGGTCGTTTGGTCAAAAGGGGCATTTGGCCGAAAGGATAATTTTGCCGAAAGGGTCATTAGGCCGAAAGGGTCGTTTGGCCGAAGGGCATTTGGCCGAAAGGGTCATTAGGCCAAAAGGGTTTTTTGGCCGGAAGGGTCATTAGGCTGAAAGGGTCATTAGGCCAAAAGGGTCATTTGACGGAAAGGGTCATTTGGCCGAAACGGTCAGTTGTCCGAATAGGTCATTTTAAAAGTGAGAAATTAGGAGTGAGAAGAAAGACGTCTCACTTCTGACTCTTCATTTCTCACTTATCGCTGTCAAAAGTGAGAAAAGAAAAATGAAGAATAAGAAGTGAGACGTCTCACTTCTCACTCCTAATTTCTCACTCTTCGCTGTAAAATTTGAGAAGCGCAAAGTGAATAGTGAGACGTCTCATTACTCACTTTTTTACAGTGAGAAATGAGAAATTAGGAGCGAGAAGTGGGACGTCTTACTTCTCACTCCTCATTTATCATTTCTCGCTGTAAAAAGTCTCACTACTCACTTCGCGCTCCTCTTTTTTTTACAGTGAGAAGCGAGAAATGAGGAATTAGAATTGAGAGGTCTCTCTTCTTACTCCTAATTTCTCACTTTTCAAATGACCTATTCGGCCAAATGGCTTATTCGGAAAATGTCCTACTCGGCCAAACGACTCTTTCGGCCAATCGACCCTTTCGGCCAAACGACCCTTCCGGCTAAACGACCCATTCGGCCAAATGACTTTTGGCATAATGGTAGAGGTTTCTACCGTTTTAAGAAATTATACACAAGGACCATGTAGTCTAGGTCAAGCTTACCCAACACATCTCTGAGGTCTTCCTTTTCTGGTTTCCCTCGGGCCCGGAGGGATGCACATAAATCGGACCTGGCAACATCGTATTTAGGACAGCTCCAGACAACGTGGTTGATGTCTTGGTAACCTGCACCGCAGTCGCATCGATTGCTGTCGGCGAGCCCTATTCGATAGGAGTGTGCGTTTAAAGAGTAGTGATTAGACATTAGGCGACACAATACCTTGATAAAGTCTCGACTAATTGCCAATCCCTTGAACCACCCAAGTAACAATTCTGTGACAGTTGGGTTTTATATGAATTTTAATAAGGTTTTATTATGGAAATAATTAAATCCTATTGTTTTATGGTGGTCATAAACAATGCTAACGAACAAAGGTTTTATGTCACTCTTGAGATATCCATAAAACTCTCATAAATCATGTTTTAAAACTAAACTTTTTGTTAGCTTTGAAGTTTTAATAATAGTTTTATTATTGCTTTCAAATACGTCATAAAACCAGTTTGTGTCACTGCTTTAAAACTACTCAACGTGACTCGATCTATTCGCCATGTTGAATTTGGAAAGCAGTGTTGCTGTAAAACTTAAAATTTAATCATTCAATAAGACGCATAATGAGGTTAGTATATTTTTACCGACATAATGTGAATGACATGTGTTTCTAATAAACTTAAGATGCTTCTCATTTCCCAAATTAAAAAAAATTACGACAAGTAAAAAATCCCCTGGTTATACGAATCTCCGGTGCTATCCAATAATACTAATAAAGGTTTGTCAAAAACAATTCGATTTCTGTCAATAGTAATTTTGCTCAATGAGCAGGGTTATTTGAAAATTATTGAACTGTAACTCTTATGTTAGTTTTGATTTGGGAAATGAGACACATAAATATGAAATGCTGTTAAATATATGCACGTAATTGAATTGCATCTTTTCATGAAGAATCATTTTAAGTCACGATGATTTCGAGTTTCTGATTTCTAAAAAAAGAAAAGGATAGGGAATAGGGAAGGATAATTTTTGCATTTTTCCTCATGCACATGTCTTCCTGGTTGTCCTTGTAACATACACACATATTTAATTGCTACAAATTATACCAAAAATACGAATTGGTAATGTTCCATATATTCGTTGGTTCACTAATTTCAGGAAATTACTAGCATTCGTAGATTTCTTATACGGATCCGCAAATCCGCCGAGAGCTTTAATTTCCACAGATTTGGCATCGTTGGCCGTAGGATGAAAAAGTGCTTACCGCCTCAGCCACTAGGCTGCATGTTATCGAACCGAAGGCCATCTGTTGTGGGGTAATCATGACAAAGTTTTATAACAAGTTTAAAACGGTCATGAAGTAACCAAGGAGAATTATTGAGGTTATCACAAAAGCCATTGAGCTATTTATCACCAGATTTTTTGTTTTCATAAAAAGGAATGTCGCCATGTTGAAATGATGATTAACGTTATAGCCGTGATTGAAATAAAAACATCCATTACGATCAAATAGACTATTCATTAGTGGAATTTAATTATTTCTGAGGTTTTTTGATAGAAGCACGGTTACTTTATAACAAACTATTTGAAATTGAAATATTTTGAGCAGTTTAGATAATTATTTAATTTCCTATTTTCATGTGATTATTCGATAATTCCGAGGCGCGTTGATTTTAAGCTTCTACAACCTCAATATTCACGATAAATTTGGTTGCGCATGTCATTCTGATGCATGAACTACTTAAAAAATGCTTCACATCAACCATTACAAGTAAAATCAGAAGCATCATTTTCCACACATCAGCTTTACATAGGGGACATTGTTATCTAGTGAAAATAAAAACAAAGGCACTGGAACGACAATAAATATAATCCATAAATTGAAAAAGTTTTATTGTTACTCTTATGATGGTCATGACAACCTCTTATAGAGTAGCAACAAGTTCAATACAATGTTTTATTGCAGTTTTATTACTACTCTTAATACGGTTTTAATAACTTCTTCTAGATTGGTCCATTAGGCCGGAAGGCTATCTTAATGATGTTATGAAGAGGTTTTGGTGGAGTTATTAGTTTTATTAGCAACTGGTCATGAAAACCTCTTATAGAGCATGATAAATCTTAAAATGTTACTAGGACAAGGTTTCTTCGATACATGTGGGAGAATAGAATGTAACCATCTACCCAAATCTCCTTCATCCCATTTTCGTTGCCAACTGACCAAAGCGTGATGACGAGCAATTGTGAATAATTCGTTAAAGGCGATTTTGCGCTCATAAATATCGCCTTCCATAGCGCCCACCTTGGCAAGTGAGTCCGCTTTCTCGTTACCCGGTATCGAGCAATGCGAAGGTGATAGTGTAAAAGCGATTCGAGAGAGCACTCAATATGGTTCGTATTTCACTCAGGAAATACGGTGAGTGCTGCACCGGCCTCATTGAACGGATAGCCTCTAAAGAACTGAGACTATCCGTAAAAATGAAATATTTTTCAGAGGGAAGAGAGACGATTCGCTCTAATGCATAGTGTATAGCCGCTAATTCTGCGATATATACGAAACAAGGGTTTTGAAGTTTATGAGCGGCGCTATGAAGATTGTTAAAGACGCCGAAACCAGTGGATTCATTTGATTTTGACTCGTCGGTGAAAAACCTTTTATCACAACTAACATGGCCGTACTTGCTTGCAAAAATTGGTGGCATGCACTCCGATCGGTGTGGATCTGATATTCCATGGATCTCTTGTTTCATGGTCAGATCAAAAACTACAGTAGAACTGGAGGAGTCCAGGAAGCAACCACGATTGGGAACATTCAAAGAAGGACCAATAACCTGAGATGTTGAGACAAAGTAATCATTGGTGCCTTTGTAAATGTCCTTCAACCGTAACATCATATTGCAACAGCAAGCATATCTGGTGCAGTTGATAGGGCGTTCGGGCGATAATCACAGTGACATGATATCCAATCGCGAAAGAATCTGAACAAAAATTTTGTTTGCCTTTTTAAAGAATCTGTTCCGGTTATAAAACAATTTTCTACAAAGTTGTCGAGAATGGGTATGGCTTTCATTTAGTTGTTGTTGCAATGAATTGCGTTCATCCCACTCGGATTAACGATTTTTAAGGGCAAAAATTTAGTCATGATTTAGTGTTGTAAACCATAAAAAAGTTGAAATATGGGGAAAAATATTTTTTTGAGTTCTTCTAGGTTTTCCAAACCTTCCTTGAGCTCAGATCTTGATGACCTACATAAACCACAAAGCGTTTTACGGGGCCTCAATCCTAATTTAAAGTTGGAAATGGTACTTGAAACATAATTAAACTATTTTTATCAAATCTCAGTGCTACCAGAACTTCAACGGTACTCCAAACTTATCTTGAGTTCAGATATTGGAGGTCTACAAGATAAACAGAGTAATTCATAGGTTCCCGAGCTTGTGTATTAGTTGGAGAAGCCCCATGGGACATCATTACACCAGTATATACAAAATACAACATTCCCAGAATATCTATTGTACTCCAAACCATTCTTGAGTTCAGATATTGAAGGTCTACAACACCAACAGAGTGATTCATAGGTTTTCGAGCTTGTGTGGTAGTTGGTGAAGCCCGTGTGACATAATTACACCAGTATATACAAAATTCAATTTTCTCAGAATATTTACGGTACTCCAAACCATTCTTGAATTCAGATCTTGGGGGTCTACAAGACCAACAGAGAGATTCAAATGCTTATGTGTTAGTGGCAAAAACCCCATGGGACATTATTACACCAGTATATACAATTCACAACATTCCAAGAATATCCACGCTTAGATATTGGAGGTCCAAAAGACCAACAGAGTTATTCATAGGTTCTGAAGCTTGCTTGTTAGTTGGAATTGCTCCTATGGACATCATTACACAGTACTTACATACGTACGAAAAAAAGCATGTTGTATGATCACAAACATCGCATCCACATTTTTTCGTTCCTTTTATCGTCAATAGTGTTGTATCATGAGAAAATAGTCTAACCCAGCGGTTCTCAACCTGGGGTACATGTACCCCTGGGGGTACCTTCGCTGGCTATAGGGGGTACCTCGGACAAAAATGCGTAATGGCGGACATATTACAATTTCAATCAAAATTCATTGATAAAGTTTTCAAAATTGTGTATTTTCTATTTCAAAAATTTATATTGTACATAATATGTAATGCGATCAAAAAATCCCAATTGAATCCTGCCTTCCACAACCAGCACAATGTATAAAGGGCTGCGGAACAAAAGATCAAACGAACACAACGTCGAAAGAACAAAATTTTTTTTTTTCACTACAACTCGATTGCTGCGTTGCAAGAGGATTAGAAGCATCCTTTTACGCCTCTCGGAAGCCTTCTTCCATGTAGCTCGAAGGCTTCCTTTTAAGAGGTTCGGAAACCTCCTTTCAAGTGGTTAGGCTGCCTTCTTTCAAGAGGCTCGGAAGCCTCCTTTCAAGAGGCTCGGAAGCCTCCTTTCAAGAGGCTCGGAAGCCTCCTTTCAAGAGGCTCGGAAGCCTCCTTTCAAGAGGCCTGGAAGCCTCCTTTCAAGAGGCCTGGAAGCCTCCTTTCAAGAGGCTCGGAAGCCTCCTTTCAAGAGGCTCGGAAGCCTCCTTTCAAGAGGCTCGGAAGCCTCCTTTCAAGAGGCTCGGAAGCCTCCTTTCAAGAGGCTCGGAAGCCTCCTTTCAAGAGGCCTGGAAGCCTCCTTTCAAGAGGCTCGGAAGCCTCCTTTCAAGAGGCCTGGAAGCCTCCTTTCAAGAGGCCTGGAAGCCTCCTTTCAAGAGGCCTGGAAGCCTCCTTTCAAGAGGCTCGGAAGCCTCCTTTCAAGAGGCTCGGAAGCCTCCTTTCAAGAGACTCGGAAGCCTCCTTTCAAGAGTCTCGGAAGCCTCCTTTCAAGAGGCTCGGAAGCCTCCTTTCAAGAGGCTCGGAAGCCTCCTTTCAAGAGGCTCGGAAGCCTCCTCTCAAGAGGCTCGGAAGCCTCCTTTCAAGAGGATCGAAAGCCTCCTCTCAAGAGGCTCGGAAGCCTCCTCTCAAGAGGCTCGGAAGCCTCCTCTCAAGAGGCTCGGAAGCCTCCTCTCAAGAGGCTCCCAGCCTCCTCTCAAGAGGCCTGGAAGCCTCCTCTCAAGAGGCTCAGGAAGCCTCCTCTCAAGAGGCTGGAAGCCTCCCCTCAAGAGGCTTGGAAGCCTCCTATCAAGAGGCCTCGAAGCCTCCTCTCAAGAGGCTTGGAAGCCTCCTCTCAAGAGGCCCGGAAGCCTCCTCTCAAGAGGTCTGGAAGCCTCCTCTCAAGAGGTCTGGACGCCTCCTCTCAAGAGGCTCGAAGCCTCCTCTCAAGAGGCCTGGAAGCCTCCTCTCAAGAGGCTCTGGAAGCCTCCTCTCAAGAGGCTCAGGAAGCCTTCTCTCAAGAGGCTGGAAGCCTCCTCTCAAGAGGCCTGGAAGCCTCCTCTCAAGAGGCTCAGAAGCCTCCTCTCAAGAGGCCTGGAAGCCTCCTCTCAAGAGGCCTGGAAGCCTCCTCTCAAGAGGCTCGGAAGCCTCCTCTCAAGAGGCCTGGAAGCCTCCTCTCAAGAGGCTCAGAAGCCTCCTCTCAAGAGGCCTGGAAGCCTCCTCTCAAGAGGCTCAGAAGCCTCCTCTCAAGAGGCTCAGGCCTCCTCTCAAGAGGCTCAGGAAGCCTCCTCTCAAGAGGCTCAGGCCTCCTCTCAAGAGGCTCGGAAGCCTCCTCAAGAGGCCTGGAAGCCTCTCTCAAGAGGCCTGGAAGCCTCCTCAAGAGGCCTGGAAGCCTCCTCTTCAAGAGGCCTCGGAAGCCTCCTCTGAAGAGGCCTGGAAGCCTCCTCTGAAGAGGCTCGAAGCCTCCTCTCAAGAGGCCTGGAAGCCTCCTCTCAAGAGGCTCAAGCCTCCTCTCAAGAGGCCTGGAAGCCTCCTCCTCAAGAGGCTCGGAAGCCTCCTCTCAAGAGGCCTGGAAGCCTCCTCTCCAAGAGGCTCAGGAAGCCTCCTCTCAAGAGGCTCAGGAAGCCTCCTCTCAAGAGGCCTGGAAGCCTCTCAAGAGGCTTGGAAGCCTCCTCTCAAGAGGCTTGGAAGCCTCCTCTCAAGAGGCTTGGAAGCCTCCTCTCAAGAGGCTCGGAAGCCTCCTCTCAAGAGGCCCGGAAGCCTCCTCTCAAGAGGCCCGGAAGCCTCCTCTCAAGAGGCCTGGAAGCCTCCTCTCAAGAGGCTCGGAAGCCTCCTCTCAAGAGGCTCAGAAGCCTCCTCTCAAGAGGCCCGGAAGCCTCCTCTCAAGAGGCTCGGAAGCCTCCTCTCAAGAGGCTCGGAAGCCTCCTCTCAAGGGGGCCGGAAGCCTCCTCTCCAAAGGGCCGGGAGCCCTCCTCTCAAGAGGCTGGGAAGCCTCCTCTCAAGATGCTCGGAATCCTCCTCTCAAGAGGCCTGGAAGCCTCCTCTCAAGAGGCCTGGAAGCCTCCTCTCAAGAGGCTCGGAAGCCTCCTCTCAAGAGGCCTCAAGCCTCCTCTCAAGAGGCCTGGAAGCCTCCTCTCCAAGAGGCTGGAAGCCTCCTCTCAAGAGGCCCGGAAGCCTCCTCTCAAGAGGCTCAGAAGCCTCCTCTCAAGAGGCCTGGAAGCCTCCTCTCAAGAGGCTCGGAAGCCTCCTCCTCAAGAGGCCTGGAAGCCTCCTCTCAAGAGGCCTGGAAGCCTCCTCTCAAGAGGCCTGGAAGCCTCCTCCTCAAGAGGCCTGGAAGCCTCCTCTCAAGAGGCTTGAAGCCTCCTCTCAAGAGGCTCGAAGCCTCCTCTCAAGAGGCCTGGAAGCCTCCTCTCAAGAGGCCTGGAAGCCTCCTCTCAAGAGGCCTGGAAGCCTCCTCTCAAGAGGCCTGGAACCCTCCTCTCAAGAGGCTCGGAAGCCTCCTCTCAAGAGGCTCGGAAGCCTCCTCTCAAGAGGCTCGGAAGCCTCCTCTCAAGAGGCTCGGAAGCCTCCTCTCAAGAGGCTCGGAAGCCTCCTCTCAAGAGGCTCGGAAGCCTCCTCTCAAGAGGCTCGGAAGCCTCCTCTCAAGAGGCTCGGAAGCCTCCTCTTAAGAGGCTCGGAAACCTCCTTTCAAGAGGCTTGGAATCCTCTTCTCAAGAGGCTCGGCTCCTCTCAAGATTTTAATTTTAGTTTCAGATTCGATTTGACACGTTAATGTCTGGTGCACTGCTGAAAATTACTTTTTGTAAACTTTTTGGAAGCAGTGTATCAATAATTACGTTTCTCTTCTCTAAAATCTTCTTCATCGAAAAAGTACTTAGTATACTGGTAAATGATCATTGTGTTTTCGAGAAACCCTCCAATTTTTGATGATATTTGTGTAAGGTGATAATTGTTGTGCGTGACGTACTTTATGGAGTTTCCTAGATGTCAACTCATAAAAATAGATGGGATATCGTAGATTTTCATGTTGATCGATTAGAATATAAGTATCTGAGCTCATGGACAGTTTGGAGTGTCGTGAATGTTCAACGAATTCTTTAATGTGTCTATAATTAGGTAATGAAGTCCCACGGAGCTATTCCAACTCATAAAAATAGTTCAGACATCGAAAATCTTTATGTTGATCGTTTTGAATATTAGGATCTGCACTCAAGTTTGGAATACACGCTCGCATTTTTGATCTTGTGATTTCAATTTGCCACCAAAATCTTTGCATCATGTTTCAAAAATTCCAAAATTATTCAAAGAAAAATCACATGGTAATTTATATGCGTTAAATATTTAGGATGGGTGCAGAATTGAGAAAGTGTAAATCGTGTAAAAACAGAATCCAGTGTAGTGTAGTTATCGAACGAATTCTGTAGGGTATCTGTAATGGTGTTACAAGGTACCAACTCATAATGGAGACATCAAAGAACTTGATCAATTCAAATATAAGGATCTGAGCTCAAGGACAGTTCGGAGTGTCGTAAATATACAACAAACTCTGCAATGTGTCTATAATGATGTAACGAAGTCTCGTGGGGCTATTCCAACTCATAGAAACAATGGGAACATCGTAGATCTTCTTGTTGATCGATTTGATTATGAGGATCTGTACTCAATGATGGTTTGTCGTGTCGTAAAGGTCCAACGAATTCTGTAGTGTGTCTGCAATAGTGCTACGAGGTACTGTGGAGCTATTCCAACTCATAAAACTAGTGGGGACATCAAATAACTTCTTGTTGATCGACTTAAGTATAAAGATCTTAATTCAAGGACTGTTTGGAGTATCGTAGATATTGAAAAAGATCTGTCATACCACTGGACAGGCAAGGTTATAAAGCATTTAAATTTTAATTATTCAACCAGAATATGGTAAAGTATGGTGTTGATTCCTTAGAACATCAAAATTACAACTCAAGGATTGTGGACGTGTACAATACACATGTGGAAGTATTGGCTTGAGAAATGGATTGCAAGTGATTTGACTATGCGTCCAATTTGGGAATCTCGAGCTCGTTCAGTAGCCGCTAGGTTGCGAAGGCCGACGGAGGTCCTTCGTAGCTTAGTTGGTTAAAGCACCAGTCTAGCGTACTGTAGGGTCATGGGTTCGAGTCCCATCGAAGGGAAAGTGGTTACCTCCAATACATTTTCCAAATCAATATCTTCCACATAACGTACATATTCACATATGAGTTTTCATAACATTGTAAATTAACGTCCAAGTCGGGTGGTTTAATCCCCGGAAATAGGCAATTACCTTTGATTGAACTGAACTCAAGGATTGTTTGGATGCTCTGGATCATCCTAGTGCCCGTAAACTGACCAGGGCAATATTTTTCCTGGATAGAACAGTCAATTTAAAACATTTTTACGGCAAGCACTGCCGACAACTTTTGGATCAGCTCATACCTCATACCTTTGTAGGTAGCATCACATTTGATCAATTTTTAAACTTTGTTTGGCGTGCTTTATTTTTAGAAAATTTAATCATGAATGTTGGCGAAGTAAACAACACTCGTTAAATACTTATGCACTGGAGTCAGAATTAGGACTCGTGGCTCTGAACATGGCGGTCAGACAATCTCATTTTCTTTGGATTCCTCTGAATCTGGGAAGGGAGAGGAATAGCTGACCTGACCCTCAAGTACTGCGATCTATAAATTTTAAAAGACGTTCAAGCCACCATGGCCGAGTGTGGAACGCTGGATAGATAGTAGAGCAATATTATTTTTGTACACCTTCCACATAGGTACTCAGGTGAGATTGGTAGAAAATTGCTTTGCATTAACATCCTTAACGAAATGAAAACTCAGCTCAAAAACTTTGTCGGAATAAACAACACATTTTCTACTTTCGTTTATTTTCGACGTCGAAACATCTCGTCCGTAGTGGTGGAAGTTGACCGTCGACTGTCCTCAACCTTTTACTTCTCCCTCTTGGAGAATCATAAATATTTGGTTTTTATGCATGAGAGTAACTCGACGTTATTTGGTCGGTTCGTTGTAGGGCGGTCCACTCGGTGGTAGATGCTACCGGTTAGAGAGAAAATGAAAAAAAAGAAACTCGACCCCACAATAGCATGAATCTTTTATTAGCATAATTCAAGTTCAGTGATTCGACAACTACAAAAATGCAGAAGGAAAGTAGCCGGAACATCAGCGGCAGGAGTGTGTGCTTTATACAGAAACTCAGGAGAAGAAAAATCTACGATATACAATCAGCTGCGGGTATTAGTATCCTGAAAAAGAAACATTTCAGTGGAATCCTCTGAATGGGTATCCGAGCACATGTGCCCAACATCATCCGACCAGGCAGGTGCTGTGGTTACAATAGACTATTATTCCCAGACCTACTGAGATCAGAGTTGCATCCGAGAACAGCGGGGCAAAAATCCCAGAATTCAGCTTTTTTTTTCTCAACCGAGTAGGTAATATGCTATGCAGTTTTTTTGCCAGCAGCTCTTGTTTTCGTGCAACCGCAAAACTCCACATTTCGCACCAACAACGTTGTGGTCGTGTAAAAACTGTTCCACCACGCGTCGTGCCAGGTGTACCTGGAAGCAAAGAGAAACCAACGAAAATGATACTTGCATATTCAAACACATTTTCATGACATTCCCGGAAAAGCTGATGTGCATCGAAGTCGAGGTGAGCTGTGTGTGAGGTTCGGCTGGACCCAGTGCATCGGATGTGGGACATGCCCGGTGACGCTTTGTTTCGGTCGAATGATGGAATCGAAAAAACAACTTTTTTGGCTGTACCGTACATTAGCTTGTTTTTGTCATTGTCATTAGGGACCGGTAACTAAA
>NW_026942127.1:0-5002 GCF_024139115.2 Armigeres subalbatus
CAGTTGGACTATCTTCCACTAGAAGTTGAAGATACATGCGCTTCCTGCTGAAGTTTGCCTAATTTTCAACGGAAGTTTGTCCAGCGAATGTTGGTCCTACTACCAACGGAAGTTTGACAAACTTCTAGCGGAAGTTTATTCAATGTCCAGCGGAAAGAGTTTCAGCAGAGGTTTGTCCAATTTCAGTTTAGTTAAGCAAACTCTGCGGGCAGTTGGACTAATTTCCGAAAGGAAAGAGATCCTTTAGTATTTGGACAAATATCTTTAAGAAATTTGACAAACTGCTCTTGGAAACTGCACCGAAAACTTGTAGACTTTTCGCAATAAGTCCAAAAAATGAGTTCAACTAAATTATCATAAGCAATTTTCGTTTATTGCATTATGGTCAATTTTCATGTGATGTTCGAAGCAGCCATTAGCTATTTGGGATGATTGGTAATACAGTCACGATCGTTGCATTATTTTTGATTAAGTTTTGACGTCTTGCTCCTTAATGGGCTTTAAATTCATTTGAATTCGAATGAAGCAGGTGATATGCCGAAACACACAAAATAACTCTACAGATATTCCTTATTCTACGACAGACACAAACAGAAACACTGTAACAAACAGATAGAGATGCATCTAATCTACATTCTACACCAATGACCCATCTTTCCATGGAAATCAGTAACAAGGCACCTAAACCTCCTTTCATTACGGATTCATCTCACGTACACTCGTCAAAGACCCTGATTGTTTGCACACATTTCCGTCGTTCTGCATGCTCCCAACGAACGGAGACACAGTTGAGAAACAGACATCCACCGTCTAAAATGAAGTACACTACACACGTATGGGACACGAGCAATGAAATCCTACATGAGGCAAAGAAGAGATTCATTCAAAATTCACCAGAACCGAGCTGATGACAATGATCTACGGCGCCCATCAAAGTCACGTGATTGAGTAGCATTGTCTAATCGACTTTTCTGTTGCCAGATGATGAACCCAAGTTCACACAGTTCGGATTCTGGATAGGTACCCGACGAACTAATTAGGAAAACAGGACTAGATCTATGGATAGAGGGAACAGAGTACTGTTCAGGAAAGGTCGGTTTCACTCACCCGCATCCAAAATCAAATCATCGGCGACATTGTCGTGCTGGTCTTCATCATTCTTAATTGCTTTAACATTACCTAACGTGTCGAAAGTCGTGGGGGTATTCTTGCAGCCATACCACCAGTGCGCCACCGGCCGTGGGAATGGTGGGTCTGTTTGGTCAATCTAAAACGAAATGTCGTTAATCGCGGTTCAGCGAAAGGGCATACTTCATTTGTTTCATACTGAGAACGTCCTATCGTTAAACCGATAGTACTTGTCGTCCTTAAAGAAGTAAGTGTAGCCATTGGTGTACTGCAGCGCAGCATCAATGTTGTTGGGCAGCCCTTCCCAGTTGGAGATGGGTTTCGGGTACGTAGACTTGACCGGCGGCCGCTTCAGCGGGTCGAACCGCCAGAACTTGCTACCCTTGTAGAAGTAGATTTTGCCGTTACCGCCCCAAACAAGAGCAGCGTCCAGATGGTCCGGAATACCGGTGAATCCTTCGCTGATCTCCTTCGGGTAGTCTCCGTCCACTTGTCGGCCGGAGTACCGCCAGTACTTGGTCCCCTGGAAGAAGTACGTCTTCCCATTTTTGTACGTGAAAGCGGCATCGATGTTTCCTGCGGGTGAAAAATTGATAATGAAAATTTGGGATCAATCACGAATGAATTCTACAAACCTGGTAGTCCAGGCCATCCTTCGGCAATTTTCTTTGGATAACCCTCCGCTACGGCATTCTCCGTCAGTTTGTAGTAGTTGTCCCCCTTGAAGGCGTACGTACTGCCATCCGCGGTGTTGAACATGGCGTCGATCTTGGGTGAGGAGCACAGCTCGGAGTCTGGATCTCGTTGCACTGGACGTGATGTTGTTCGGGGTGGGTTGAACCCACTGCCACTGGAGCTTCCACCGGTTTTGCGTCCATAGAGACTTTGGATTCCCTGGGTGGTAAAAAACACATTATTTACGGAAATAGTGGTTCGCACTGTTACTGGTAATTTTTTAGGTGGGGAACATAGGGTCGATAGACAAATTATCTGAGAAACAAAAGGTTAAATGGTTGATTTTATTATTCTATTCTTCGAATCTATTCTATGTTGGCTCGATTTTTTGTCCGTCGATCTACAGTCATAGAAAACGTACGATGAGAAAAGGCTGTTTCAACTACCCGAATTTGAGTGTTGTCAAATCAACTAAGGATGAGTCTAGTATCAGTAAAAAGATGTCTAATTGAACGAATTCGTAATCTCTACTTGCATTCGTATATCACACCATACTAATATTTCAACTCACCTGAATGTCATCGGAATCCAACCGAAACACCGGATCGTACCCCCGGTAGAACGGTGCCATCAGGGCCGACCGCACATCCGAGTGACTCAACCCCAGCGAGTGACCAAACTCGTGAGCAGCAACTTGGAACAGATTCGTCCCCCGACTCTTTCCAATCGTCCAAAACTCCGCATCGTCAAAATGAGCATCCCCTCCGTAAACCGGGAAGTAAGCGTGCGCCAGGGTACCGCCCGGGCCATCAAACGGATCACCATCGCCGTGCTCGTTAACCTCGAACCTAATATCTATGTGCACTGGGGCGCTCTTCTTTGGCGTGAACGACAGATCGGTGTACTCACTCCACACCGAGAAAGCCTTAGCTATTTCCTTATCTACTTCGGCGCGATCCAGCCGCGACGGATACTTCGATATCCTATAGGTAAGCGCTTTCACCTTCCACCGACTGCCCTGGAGGGCGTACCGTTTCGATCGGGAATCCGAACCGAATCCGACCTTATCCCGAACTCCGCACCGTGGCAGTGACATGAGCTCCATCGTTTCGCCGTCCAGCTCGCCGGTTATGTTGAGGCCGGCAAAGCTCTGAAACTCCATGATTGCCTTCTCCCAGGTATCCTTCTCCAGCAGGCTCCCGCTGGTTGGATTCCGGTACTTCGCACTGAGGTAGCCAAATTGTGACAAGTAGAGCTGCGGATGAGATAAAAGATGAAAAAACGCAAATTAGATAACGGAATTTAAACTACAGTTAAGGGCTTTCTTCAATACCGGGAACCCATTCGTACAAGTAACGATCGACGCCAAAGCGCAGACAACCGAGAACACCGCCATTCTAAGCAACCTCCTTTCGTGGCAACTTTCCCATGCCAAATGAGTCCCACGGAATTAGTTCTATGGAACAAACCGCGCTAGAGAACGCAATTAGTATTCTGTGAACGGCGGGATGGCACCTGAACGAGGCAATAATCGAACCCCAAGGACATTCTACGGGCAGCCAGCAGCCATTAGCAGGGCCGTCCCCATCGAGTTAGCATTAGTGATTCCGGACGTGTGTTAGCGTGTGCGCAAATTCAGCCACTGCCGGGGTAGACTTTGTATGGGGCACGAAGGTGAGATTTACTGGAAGATCGAGATTGAGATCAACTGATGATGATAGCAGAAAGTGTCCATCGTCGGTGTCGTGGTTAATAGTCGTATACAGTATTCGACAGGGCATTTACAGGATGTCATTAAAATTGCAATTAATTTTGGCTGAAGTATGAATGGATGACGAACCGGTAGATATGATTTCATATCTCGAGTCATCAGCAAGTGCATATTGGAAAATGTGTGTTCTTTCTGACGTAGGACTTCATCTTTGTTTTCGATATGGAAATACGGGTAATAAAATGTTCGAACATATTCAAGCCGAAAATAATTTGATTTTGTGGGTTAGAAAATCGATTTACTTTTAAGTCATCAACACGAAAGTTATTTTTTTTTTTCAATTAAAAACATTTGTTGATTTGTTGTTTTTTTTTAAATTCCTACCCCACACCTCCAAATTAAATTTTATTTCTGGTGGATACACAATAAGAAGTGTAAGAAACGAAGCATGAAAAACTCATTAAAGAAAAAACAGTTCAGAGTCACTGTATTTAACCAGAGATCATGCATACGAAACATTAAACGCCGTTTTTGATTATTTCAAATCGGATGTAATTCAGTCAACGCTTTTTGAACTTTCGTTACAGTCAGTCGTCAGACAGGGGACTGCAGTTAGCTTTGCGAACTAAGGCGCAAATTCTTCAATCTGGATATGGCGAATTCGATTCATTAAAAGCCTCCTTTGAAGAGGCTCGAAAGTCCTTTTTTAAAGAGACCTTTCTACATGATGCTCAAAAGCCTTTTTCAAGGGGCTCGAAATCATCCTTTCGAAAGGGTCTGAAGCCTTCTTTCAAGAGTATTCAAAGCCTCCTTTGAAGATGTTCGGGAGCCTCCTTTCGAAAGACACGGAAACCTTTTTTCAAGATACTCGGAAGCATCTTTTCAAGGAGGTTAGAGGCCATATTGCAGGAGATTCTGAAGTATTCAAGAGGCTCGGAAGCCTCCTTTTGAGAGGTTCGGAAGCCTTTTTTCTAGAGGTTTAGAAGCATCCTTTCAAAAGGATCTCTCAAGACGTTCTAAAGCCTACTTTCAAAAGGTTCGGTAGCTTCCTTCCGATGTTTAAAAAAAGGTTTAAAAACTTCCTTTCAAGAGGCTTGAAAACCTTCTTTCGATAGGCTCGGAAGCCTCCTTCCATGAGGCTCGGAAGCCTCCTTCCATGAGGCTCGGAAGCCTCCTTCCATGAGGCTCAGAAGCCTCCTTCCATGAAGCTCGGAAGCCTCCTTCCATGAGGCTCGGAAGCCTCCTTCCATGAGGCTCGGAAGCCTCCTTCCATGAGGCTCGGAAGCCTCCTTCCATGAGGCTCGGAAGCCTCCTTCCATGAGGCTCGGAAGCCTCCTTTCAAGAGGCTCGGAAGCCTCCTTTCAAGCGGCTCCGAAGCTTCTTTTCAAGCGGCTCGGAAGCCTCCTTTCAAGAGGCTCGGAAGCCTCCTTCCAAGAGGCTCGGAAGCCTCCTTCCAAGAGGCTCGGAAGCCTCCTTTCAAGAGGCTCA
>NW_026942128.1:0-1482 GCF_024139115.2 Armigeres subalbatus
ACATACACACACACATACACACATACATACGCACGGACAGAAATACATTTGCTCAGCTCTTTGAGCTGAGTCGATTAATATCATAACACTATGGGTCTCCGAGGGCTATAAAAGCTCGTTCTCAGGTGAAGTAATCAGCCTTTCAATTTTGTAGCTTTGTTGTACGAGAAAGGCAAAACGTCGTCGAACCGTGGGCACGTCGTTATTTTGATACCAGGGGTTGGGTCTTAGGACAGGATTTGACGCCGGCTCAAAAAGTGAAGAAAACCCAGCTAAGGGGTTTTCCGGGATCATTTTCGAGCTAGAGCGGCCAGCGAATTCGCCGGACACAAAGCCCTATTGGGCCAAACACAATGGTTACGTTTACGTGTACGTTTGACAGTTTTCCCATGCGAAAGCTGACAAAACGCACGCGATCATATCCATTGTGTTTAATATATTCACTATCAGGAGGTATCTGTTTGGAGGCCGCGTGCTGCTGGCTAAAACATCATGTAATTTTTGTACACGTCCTGAAGCTGACATCTGATGGCCTCTGGGTAAAATAACACTTCAGCACCCAGGACTTGTACGATGCGTTTCCTCAGTCGTCACCGACGAGTGGTTCAAGCTCTTAAGAACAAAAAATGTTTGAAGTTGTATATACAAGGGCGACCGCTCATTGACGTGAAACTACGTAAAACCAAATATATTGCGCTTTTGCACTTTACTACGAGAGTTTTGCAAGATTTTTGCATTTCTCGTACAGCTGAATTGTACCGAAAACTATCATTTCACTCCGAAAATGAACTTTTATACAAAGCCTCCTAAGACCCATGCAGTATTATATACCAATCGACTCAGCTCATCGACTTGAGCTTTACGTATCTCATCTGTCCGTGTGTATGTGTGTGTGTGTGTATGTATAAAAAGCTAAGTAAAAAACATTAGACAACCATTATGACAATCCTTATGATTTTCTATAACAAGATTTCATTCGACAGGGGACAAAAGCCTTTGTTGATCACTATTGAATTGTATAACGATCAATCATTGCGTTTTGAAAGTTATGAAGAAAATGGGCCATATCAGGTTGGTGTGTCAACTTCGTGCGTGAAAAGCACCACCAACATGGGTGGATTTATCTGGTTTTTTTCTCGGATGCTCTTTTCTCACACTCAATACACTTAAAATTTTGAGTTTTCGTATATGTAATATTTGTTATTATGAGTGCTCAATCCCAAAACAAATAAGACGTCAAATCATTGCGGAATCATGATTTTGATATGCAACTTATACGCTTGTATTTATGACAGATATTACGAAGTAATGGGTTATAATTGGGTAAATTTCAGATAACAAAGTCGATCAACCCTGAAATGAGGTGGGTGCCTTGAAAAAAAGAAGCTGGGCAAATCGTCTATCTCACATAACTCTTTAAATTAGGTAGAAATCGGCTAATAGTACACTGGTTAGCCATCTTCCACTCTATACACGGAGATA
>NW_026942129.1:0-3584 GCF_024139115.2 Armigeres subalbatus
AATGAACAATTGAACAAATTAAGGAAATGCTAATACTGCTGTGTAGAAGTTTCACTGCGAGGTCACAGCATCACTTTCCATAGGTGAATCCTGATCCTATGTTACTGATTACCCCACCCAACTAACACTACTTCCTTCCCGTGGTAAATATGGAGAATCTGGAGAGGCTCTCGGTCTCTAAGTAGCAACAATTACTACACACTCACATTCCTCCTTTCCCAACTGACTGTAAGGACTTAGCTGGCGCCGTTATTGATCAATATCTGAGAGCTGCTGAAACGTAAAATTTCGAGAATAGATGGTAAATCCCAACCACTATTTACTTGGATCGTAGTGCAATTTGCACCAGTTCTGATCAATCACGGAGTAGCAACCATTGATATGTACAGTCAGTCTAAGCTAAGCTAAGCTAAGCTAATAATTGTAAGATTTGTTTTTTGGGTGTAGTAACTTAGCTAAGATGATTAATGTTCACTCCTTGTGTCCTCAACGTCTTAGGGTGGGACAAAGTTTTGGCATAAGATTGCGTCATTCGGGATAATAGGGGGGGTCATTTTGCAGATTCAAATTTGAGACCATCACTAATAGTGGTCAGGCAGTATTAACTAATATCTCAGCCGTCTTCCAACCGATTTCGGAGGTTTTGGTATCAATATGTCGACGAACTCTCTAAGATTTTGCCGAACTATTAACAATACTTGGTTAAAAGCACTAATCTATTAATCCTGTACACTGAATTCATACATATGTGATCGGATGCAGTCACAATCAAGTTGGTGCGTCAATTTTTGTCTTACTTGCGCTGCTCGGGTCGGTAGCAGCAGTCCTAGCAGAACGCGGATTATCGAGAGGCCGTCGTCGACAGTAGCAGCACTCAAAAAAAAATCGCAATGTGTTCGGACCATAGTTTGGTAGCTGTTAGTGAATAGAAGGAAAATTGTCAAAAGAAACATTAAAGAAGGGGTTAATTGCAAATTTGGCTTCGGTTGCTGTTCCGGGAGGCATAGGCGTAACTAGAGTCTCGGTCTAGGGGGGGCCATGGCACCAGCTGGTGGGATGTAATTTTCAAAGGCGATTTAAAGCACTGTGATTTTTTTTTAAACTTGAAATTTTTGAAATTCTTTAGATGTTGTATAAATTCTACGAAAATTTTGTCATAATCAATATAAGTATTCATGCAATTCAAAATGCTGCTATGTGCTGAAATAGTTACACTGATCGAACACAAATTTGGAATCCTAAAGA
Source organism: Armigeres subalbatus (assembly GCF_024139115.2). Taxonomy (NCBI): domain Eukaryota; kingdom Metazoa; phylum Arthropoda; class Insecta; order Diptera; family Culicidae; genus Armigeres; species Armigeres subalbatus. The sequence continues at coordinate 1,246 of NW_026942129.1, forward strand.
TGTTTTTATGAGTCATAAAATTATGAGTCATAAATCAAATTCCAGAATAACATAGGGTTTCTTTGTAGTTACTGAGCGTTAGGGAATAGGCTTTATTATGGTTTTCTGAATAGGTGAGAGATTTCTCTGCAAAAATCAAAAGCGACTTGAGATCGATCTGAATTGTGCTGCAAAAGAAATGTTTTCTGATGAACTGGTTTCTGTAGATCTATTTTTTTATCCTTAAAAACAAATTCTAGCTAAAGCAGGCCAAAAAGAGTTTTCCTGATGATCCTTATGAAATCGCCAAAAAAATAAATGGAAATAAGATCTTTGAAGGATTGCAAAAATATTTCTTTAATGCAAGTCTCTGCTGTTGAGTGCGAAGGTTGCCCAAGTTTTGTCCTGAATACTTTCAATGGAGATGCGTTGTTGATTTTCTGTCATTGTAACAAAGATTCTTAAGTTTTATAATTTTACATCTTTCTGTGCCCAGAATTATATAGCGAGAGCAAAAAAAAAGCTCCATAGGAATTCTGATCAACTGTTTTGCAAGCATACCTTGCGATTAAGGTGCCTTCCGAAGATTTTCGAAAGAATGGTCGTCTGGAAATTTCATTGACCGGATTTGTGTATATGTGCTCATTTTGATGTAGTTGCTTCAGTTTTTTTTGAAGCGGATGGCAGTTTAATAGAACAGAAATATTTATATCTTTAATACAATTATGTTTTTATGTTTCTGCGACCAGGACATTAGTCAAACAAATGCAGAACAAAATTGACATTTGAAGCTAGCAACTGAATTAGAAGCGGTACTTGGATTTTAGCTTAAAAAATCGAAGAAAATAAGTTCCCTGGGGGTCCAACTCCAATATTTCTGATGCTTTGCTGAACAAAATACGGTCATAGATGTGATAACGCAACACAAAAATAACTGTTTATAGAATTCATAATCAAAATTAAGAAATATGTAGGAAATATGTAAATGAAATAAAAACATGACTCGTTGGAATTACTTTTTCAAAAGATTTTTCTGGGGCCTGGAAGTAGGTCTGGAGGGGCCATTTCTGGGCCCCTCAACCCTTTAATACGCCAATGCCGGGAGGTACTAAAAATTTTTCTAAATGGTGACTTCTTAGCGAAAAATCATCAAGTGGCTGTTGGACAGCAGCAGTGAAGTGAAATTTTTACACAAGGTTTGGATTGGTTGTTGTGAGTGATTAGAAAGATCCATTGTAAATCTAAAAACGGTTTGTTTCAGAAACACCATTTTATACAAGAGAAGGTAGAACCGAGACAAATTTTCTTCAATGCGCTCGTCGGAAAGAGATGCAGTTAAAATGTATCGCATGGATGGCATCTATCGTGTTTCAGCGGTAAATTATCGAGTGACTGACGTTGTCGTCAGTAGCAGTGAACTGGAATTTTCATTCAAAATTCTAATTATCTGCGTGCGCGATTCGCATGCTGGAGACCCTGAAAAGGGCATTTTTGAGTGGCGCTACGTCCTCGTTCTCGTTCACTTGGAGCTAGTGTACTTGGTGATGGCTTTGGTTCCCTCCGAGACGGCGTGCTGGGCCTTTATCTCGCCCGGCTGCAGAGGCTTGTTTGTTATTAGTGCGCCAGCCGAAAGCTTCAGCCATGATACGCTCGAATATGTCGACGAGACTCCAGTTTCCTGGTGGATCTAGCTTCAACACCTTGTAAAATGTAGATGGCGTGGAATTTCTCCGTGGCTTCCGCTTCGCTCGCTTGTAGTCCTGGATGATGTTTTTACTGAGCGCTTGCTGTTGCTACCTGTTACAGCCGCCGTAGCAGCCATTGTCACTGCTGCTTTTCGCTGCCTTCCTGCTGCCGGCTTTTGGTACCATGATTGTTTATTCGGCAGCTTTGTGTACGGTGGATCCGAAGATCGGTCGCGAAAAACTGACCTCCATCTTTACAGTATCCGATTGCAATAGAGACCGAGAAGCCCCGCCTTTTGGCTATTATTGCCGGTACCATTGTTGGCGTCCGTTGGATACGCCTTCGTTCGTTCGCTGCCAGTGCTCCCGAGCAAAATCATGGTCAAGGCATTTTCTTCGAAGTATAGATCATAATCTTTTGGCGTCGGTAGCACCGCAAGTGTTTATCGGAAGTAAACACAGCAAAAATGTATTACCATGGATGGTGTCTACCTTGATGTTTACCGTGTTTTAGCAGCAAATCATCGATTGGCGTCAGCGGCAGTCATCTGAAGATTTCTTTCACGATTCTGATTTTGTTTTTTTTCTGTTGGTGATTGGAAAGGCGTACCATTGAACACAAAACGGTTCTTTTCAGAATCATCGTTTTACGCAAGAGAAGGAACGCTGAGACGA
>NW_026942130.1:0-4375 GCF_024139115.2 Armigeres subalbatus
ACTCTTGCCACGAGGCCCACAAAAAGGGCTATATTTTGAAAAACTTTTCTGCTTGCCTTTTCACGTCTATCCTTCTTGACTAGCAGACGCAGACTCCTCTCTTCGATATCTCCGGAGCTAAAGCAGGAAAACCACCATTGTAGATGGTAAACCACATAGATAGAAATGCTATACGTATACTCCGGAACACGGCAAATGCTGGGTGAAGCGTACCATCGGTACTTCGCGTACCTGAAGGAATAAAATAGATCCCATCCCGCGGTCCTTAGCCTCTTACCCAGCAACTCTTATCCCTACCTCCCCGTGGTGCTGGCCGGGATACGAGCAACCGGGAATAAGGAGGAATGGTCCTCCGGAAATTTAGGGGGTTTGGTGTCAGGCCCTGCAAGCCAGCCATTAAAAACATACGCAACGAACAATCAACAAGATAGTACGGACCGGAACCATCGGCGAAGACCACTGCGACGAAAAGGGACTAGCGATTGGAAACTTGGTTCGTGGAACTGTAGATCTCTCAACTTCATCGGGAGCACACGCATACTCGCCGATGTGCTCAAGGACCGTGGATTCGGCATCGTAGCGCTGCAGGTTTGTTGGAAAATATCATTGGTGCAAACGCTTAGAGGTAATCATACCGTCTACCAAAGCTGCGGTAACACACACGAGGTGGGAACAACTTTCATAGTGATGAACGATATGCAAAGGCGCGTGATCGGGTGGTGGCCGACGTCAACATCATTATAGGAGATTTGAACGCTCAGGTTGGCCAACAGGAGGAGTTTAGACCGACTATTGGGAAGTTCAGCGCTCACCGGCTGACGAACGAATACTGCCTACAACTAATTGATTTCGCCACCTCCAAAAATTTGGCCATTCACAGCACCTACTTCCAATACAGCCGTATCGGTACACCTAGAGATCACCACTGCAGACAGAATCACAAATCGACCACGTTCTGATTGACATTATCGACATCAGGACATATCGTGGCGCTAATATCGACTCTGACCACCAGAGCTTAAAATATTCATCTTCATGAAGCAACTTCGGTCCGAATTTTAACAAACATCGCATGAATATTCAAAACATAGAATGACATAGTCAGACGACTACTACACTAACTCATTCATTCGACTGTCACTGAGTGTGCTTGCTATGTGCAGAAAAAAAACATAATTAGCATTGCTTATGTTGATGTTTACCGTTGAAAGTGCCTCGTGGCTGAAAATTGGATTCAGTTCTATATGATAAATTACTTCACTCATTTAAAACGTGTTCAGATTTCAGATTATTTATCAATTTGTAAAAAGTGCATACATATTCAATGACTAATACATATTCAACCGAATATTGACAGTTCAGAGCCGACTACGAATGTGTCTGGAAGTGAGCTGACAAGTGAAGAAAGGTGGTCTTTGTGCAATTCAACATCGCGCATATTTGTCACCCATCATGTTTGCACTGCTGCACTCGCGAGGAAGGTGGGATCGACTGCCCGCGAATATGTATACTCACGATGACTGACGGGATCTGTCATTTGACACATGCATGCTAGGCCTGTTCATGATAATAGACCTGTCCAATGCCACACAGTCTTCACCAAAAAAAATCGATTATTTTACACTCTACTGACCACTATCTGGTGATGGTTAAACTGCGCCCAAAACTATCCGTCATCAACAATGTTCGGTACCGACGACCGCCGCGGTACGACCTAAAGCGACTGAAGCAACCTGATGTCGCCACTGCATACGCGCAGCATCTCGAGGCAGCGTTGTCGGCAGAGGTTAAGCTCGATGAGGCCCCTCTTGAGGACTGCTGGAATACAGTTAAAGAAGCCATTAACGACGCAGTGGAGAACAAAGTCGGGTATATGGGACGAAGTCGACGGAACGATTGGTTCAACGAAAAGTGCAAACAGATTCTGGAGGAGAAGGACGTAACACGGGCGGTCGCGCTGCAGCAAGGTACCCGGCAGAACGTGGAACGTTAAAGACGGAAGCGGAGACAGCAGACCCGCCTTTTTCAAGAAAAGATACGCCGCCTGGAAGAAGCGGAGTACGAGGAGATGGAACAGCTGTGCCGTTCTCAAGAAACACGCAAGTTCTATCAGAACCTCAACGCATCCCGCAAAGGCTTTGTGCCGCGAGCCGAAATATGCCGGGATAAAGATGGGAGCATCTTGACGGACGAACGTGTAGTGATCGAAAGGTGGAAGTAGCACTACGAGGAACATTTAAATGACGCTGAGAGTACAGGCAGTGAAAGTCAAGGAAGTGGAGGAGATGACTACGTCAGTTCAGCGGACGATGGGACCCAACCAGCCCAGACCTTGAGGGAAGTTAAGGATGCCATCCAACAGCTAAAGACCAATAAAGCAGCTGGAAAGGATGGTATCGGAGCTGAGCTCATCAAGATGGGCCCGAAAAAGCTGCCCACTGCCCAGTGGAAGGAAGGGATTACATGCCCCATCGACAAGCTGGAGTGTGAGAACTTTCGAGCGATCACTATCCTTAATGCCGCCTACAAAGTGATATCACAGATCATCTTCCGTCGTCTGTCACCATTAGTGAATAAATTCATGGGAAGTTATCAAGCCGGCCTCGTTGACGGCCGCTCGACAACGGACCAGATCTTTACTGTACGGCAAATCCTTCAAAAAATGCCGTGAATACCAGGTCCCAACGACTTGGCTAGCGTGGGGCGTACTCGAGGATGGAGAGATGCGGTCTCGAACCGTGTATTGTGGCGTCAAATTGTTAATTCAGTGTTATCTGTTTAGATGTAGACTAAATAAATGAACCAGGTCCCAACGCATCATCTGTTCGTTGATTTCAAGGCGGCATACGAAAGTATAGACCGCGTAGAGCTATGGAAAATTATGCTTCCCTGGGAAGCTTACCAGACTGATCAAATCAACGGTGGATGGTGTGCAAAACTATGTGAAGATTTCGGGCGAACACTCCAGTTCGTTCGAGACGCGCCGGAGACTAAGACAAGGTGATGGACTTTCGTGCCTGTTGTTCAACATCACGCTAGAAGGTGTCATGCGGAGAGCCGGGTGTAACAGCCGGGGTACGATTTTCAACAGATCCAGTCAATTTATTTGTTTCGCGGATGACATGGACATTGTCGGCCGAACATTTGCGAAGGTGGCAGAACTGTACACGTTTGACTGGTGGTGAATGCATCAAAGACAAAGTACCTGCTTGTAGGCGGAACCGAGCGCGTCAGGGCGCGCCTGGGAAGCAGTGTTACGATAGACGGGAATACCTTCGAGGTGGTCGAGGAATTCGTCTACCTCGAATCCTTGCTAACGGCTGATAACAATGTTAGTCATGAAATACGCAGGCGCATCATCTGTGGAAGTCGGGCCGGAAGAAACTGCGGTCTTTAAACGCCCAAAATTCGGAATAATTGATTATCTGATTCAATTTACGCAAAAAAGGTTTTTCAGTACGAGATTGGTTGTTTTACTATTTCTAAGCAATTTTTGTTGGCCCTCCTTAGCCGTACGGTAAGACGCGCGGCTACAAAGCAAGACCATGCTGAGGATGGCTGGGTTCGATTCCCGGTGCCAGTCTAGCCAGTTTTTGGATTGCAAATTGTCTCGACTTCCCTGGGCATAAAAGTATCATCGTGTTAGCCTTATGATATACGAATGCAAAAATGGTAACTTGGCTTAGAAACCTCGCAGTTAATAACTGTGGAAATGCTTAATGAAAACTAAGCTGCGAGGCGGCTCTGTCCCAGTGTGGGGATGTAATGCCAATAAGAAGAAGAAGAAGAAGAAGAAATTGTTGTTAATAAATAGTTAAAACTATGTATTTTTAGAACAATACTCTTGACTCTTCCTTAATCGAATGGCATAAAAAAAATTAAAATCCATCGAAAAACTGTTAAGCTATTAACGTTCAACGGTCTCCGATTTTTGCAATCGTAGTGTGTACCCCAATATAGAAAACACAGACGTAGTTACATCCAAATAGATTATCCTTACAATATTTTTAATTTTCGTACTTAACACAAAATAAAATATTATAATATTCAGATTGTAGAAATCTGACACATCAGAAGAAAAAAAAATCTGAACATCAAACAGTCGCCATAGAATAAATATGATCTCTAATACCTACATATGAAAAATATCCCAAATCTTGGTATTGATTGAAATTAACTTCGAATTGTTTCTACAACTCTCCAACAGATTCGCGAACACTACGGTATTCAAAGAGCGGAAGTAACGTTCAAAACGATAGACGAAATCAATCAAAACCCAAACTTGTTGCCAAAAATCACCCTCGGTGTGGAAATACGAGACTCCTGCTGGTACGCACCGGTCGCCCTGCAGCAAAGTATCGAACTAATCCGGGAC
>NW_026942131.1:0-21000 GCF_024139115.2 Armigeres subalbatus
CGCTGCCATCCGTTACGCTTCGTCGGCTCCGCGACTACTACAAGGTCGCCTGCCACTAGTGCTCGGGTTTCATCAAACCATTTGGGTTGCCGACGAATTACCGGCAGGTATTCTACCAGCCAACGTTTCCAGAGAACATCAAGCTGCCGCTGTACCAACCCCCAGGATTTTCCCAGAATTTTCCTGCGTTCTATTTCATTTGGATGGCAATAGACTACAGATGTGACTTCTCCATCGCGATACTTTACCCCGGTAGAATTCAGTAGCAAGAAATGGTTCGGTGTGAGCGCCTCTGCCTCCTCAGACTCGAGTGGCATGTACGTCAGAGGCCTTGAGTTCACCATATGCTCTGCCTCCACGACCAACGTCTGCAGCCCCTCGTCATCAAGTTTCCCTTCGTTGTACGCTTCGCCGATCGCATTTTTCACCGACTGCACCAGACGTTCCCACGCTCCGCCCATGTGGGGCGCTCCTGGTGGGATGAAGTTCCACTTTGTAGTTGTACTTGTAAAGGTTGCGAAGAGTCCCTGGCTTATTTGGTACTGCAATACTCGGTTGGCTCCTTGAAAGTTCGTTCCATTGTCGCTATAGAACTCAGCGGGAGGACCTCGGCGACTTACGAATCGTCGAACACATGATATACAAGATTCCGTCGACAAACTGTATGCGACTTCGAGGTGGACGGCCCGTACCGTCAAGCACGTAAACAGTGCGATCCAGCGTTTGACGTTGGACCTTCCTAGTTTCACCAGTAGTGGCCCAAAGTAGTCTACTCCGGTATAGGTGAAAGCTCGTTCATGGTGGGCCATGCGGGCAGCAGGAAGTGGTGCCATTAGTGGGATCACTGGTTTTGCTCGACGGATTTTACAAGATGTGCAGTCGTAGCTCACTTTCTTAACTATTATTCGAAGCCTTGGAATCGTATACAATTGGCGGATTTCATTCACCACGGTTTCCGCATTTCCATGGCGGTATTCTTGGTGATATCGGCGAACTAGAAGCTCAGTAACTGGATGTTTCCTCGGGAGAATGATAGGATGACGCACGTTGAAGGCAACGTTCTCAGCTGCGCCAATCCGACCTCGCTCACGCAGCAAACCATGGTTGTCCAAAATCGGCAACAATCGATAAATGGAGCTTTGTTTACCAATTATTTCCTGTCCAGTTCGATTAGGTGCTCTTCCTGATAATGCAGTGAGCTCTTCCGGGTAGCATTCTCGCTGCACCAACTTGAAAATCGTTTCCTCCGCCGCACGAAGTTCTTCCTGTTGAAGTGGTCCGGTATGCTTCGGATGCTTGTTGGTAGAATTATGCAGGAATCTAAGTACATAAGCAGTTGCTCGATGCAACCGATTCCAAGAGGAGAATCGATGAAAATCAATAACCTGCTCGTAGGTGGAATGGTGCAGGATGGATGCGCGTATGTCTTCTGTAGTAGAAGTCACTGGTTCTTTAGGGCAAGGCCAATCAGTTTCGGGTAGTTTCAGAAATTCTGGACCTTGAAACCACTTACTATTGGGGTCAAAGTATGGTCCGCTGCCCCATTTGGTCGCCTCGTCTGCTGGGTTCGCCTTTGATGGAACCCATCGCCATTCGCTTGCCATCGTGTGCTCAAGAATTTCACCTACCCTGAAGGACACGAACTGTCGATAACTTCTGGGGTCTGCTCGGATCCATGCCAGTGCCGTTCTGGAGTCCGTCCAGAACACCGTTCTTGTAATTGGAATATCGTGATTTTCCCTGACGAACTTAGACCAACGCACGCCCAAAACACATCCTTGTAGCTCCAGCCTCGGTATGGACATTGGTTTTATTGGAGCGACCTTGGATTTGGCAGCCACAATGCAGCATCGTGGGTCACTTCCTTCGCTGAGCGTGCGCAAATAGATTACACACGAATACGCTACTTCGCTGGCGTCAACAAACACATGTAGCTCAGAGTTTTGATAGGTTGTCTGGTTAGCGTGACGGAAATAACATCGTGGAATTTGTACATCACTAATATACTCGATCATCCGGATCCATCGCTGCCACTTCACATATGCATCAGGACCGATTTGCTCGTCCCATTTAGTGCCCTCTCTCCATAGGTCTTGAATTAACACCTTGCCGTGTATGAGGAACGGTGCGAGCATCCCCAATGGATCGAACAGCGTCATAACACACCGTAACACTTGTCTCTTCGTTGGTTTTGTAGCGGTTCGAATTAACTCCTGCATTTCAACACTCATCTGGGTCGAGAAGCTCAGCATGTCGGTTACGGGATTCCAAAGCATTCCGAGAACCCTTTCCGTATTCTCACTTTGGGCAAGAAGTAGACTTTTGTTAGTGGCAGGTTGGACCACATCTAACTGTTTTAGAACCTCCCGGCTGTTCGAGCGCCAGTTGTGCAGTGAGAATCCTCCGTTGGCGTGTACGAGTCGTACGTCTCGTGCTACCTGCACTGCCTCCTCCTCTGTACCAAAACTGGCCAGATAATCGTCGACGTAATGGTCGTTGACGATCGCTTTCGCTGCTTCTGGATACAGTTGTCGATGCAGCTCCGCGTTTCGATTTTTAACGAATTGCGCCGAAGCTGGCGAGCAAGTGCTACCGAAGGTAGCGACATCCATCAAGTGGACTTCTGGTTTCATAGATGGGTCAGCACGCCAAAGGAATCGTTGAGAGTTCTTATCTTCTTCACGGATCCTGACCTGGTGAAACATTTCCTGGATATCCGAGCTGATCGCCACCCGATAAAGCCGGAATCGAAAAAGAATAGCCGGAAGAGAAGAAAGTTGATCCGGGCCTTTGAGGAGTGCGCTGTTCAATGATACCCCATCGACTTTGGCAGCTGCATCCCAGATTACACGCACCTTGTTGGGTTTCTTGGGATTTATCACCGCTCCTACAGGAAGATACCACACCCTCCTAGGGTCCGCTGCCTCCAATTCTGCTTCCGTGGCCTTATGTGCGTAGCCTTTCACTTTGTATTCTCGTATTTGCCTGTGGAGATTCTCCTTCAGTCCCGTATCGCGATCCATCCTGCGTTCTAGACATTCTAGTCGGCGCACTGCCATAGAGTAGCTGTTCGGGAATTCCACCCAATCTTCTTTCCAAATCAGTCCTGTTTCGAAACGTTTGCCCACTCGCTTGGTAGTAGCTTCCATTATAGTTAACGCTCGTTCGTCCTCCGTAGACATCGGGATTTCCGTCATTGTTGTTCCAGTTCCTTCAACGGTGAAGAAACTTTTGACTGCTTCGTGAAGCGTTTCATCACATAGACATCCACAAACATGGAAGCTATACGATCCATGATTATTATTTCCACGAGGCCCATAAACACACCAGCCAAGTCTGGTTTTGACTGCCACTGGAGCGATTCCTTCTCCTTCCCTAACTTTCAGTGGCACCGCGAGACGCAGATTATCCACTCCGATGAGAATCTTGGGAACTGCATTCTGGTAGCTTGCGATTGGAATACCTTTCAGGTGCTTATGCACTTTTACCGCTTCTTCCATGTCAAAACTTTGTTTGGGAAGACCAAGGCTCTGAACCGTTCGCGCGTTCAAAAGCTGCCGCCGTTTGTCCAGGCTGATCCCGTTAATCTCGATTGTAATATTTTGTGATTCCTTCTCTTCACGCGATGTATTGCCAGTCCATCGTAGACATAACGGTAGTGGAGTTTCCTTTACACCTAGCATGGTTACTAAGTCCCGTTCTACCAATGTTAAATCCGAGCCTTCATCAAGGAAAGCGAAAGTGTTGATAGAACTATTGGCTCCGTGTAGAGTAACCGGAATGATTCGAAACATAGTGGAAGATGTTAGGAGACGATGGGTATGGTTCTCGGCTACCTGAACTCGTGGAGCGGTCAGTTTTGGAGGTCCACCGGAGGAATGTAGAAGTTTATGATGACTATATCGACAACCATCAATATCGCAAATCTTCCGAGCTCGGCACGCCCTTCTTCCATGACTGAAGAGGAATCCTGCGCCAGCGATCGTTGACACTCAACTGTTTGAACGAATTGCAGTCTCGCACACGGTGCCCACTGCCTTTGCAATAGACACAATCGAGAACTTTTGGCAGTTCCTTCGCATCAGTCGGTGATCTGCTAGATGCTCCTGTAGCGTGAGAATTGATGAATCCCCCATGCTTTGAACGATCACGAGCGCTGCTCCGTTTTACCTCTGGTTCGAAAGTAACCACACTTGTCGCATCCTGCACCACCGATGCCATGTAATCGCCGAAGATTTTCAAATCAACTTGTTGGAAACCACGTTTGTACCCTGCCCACATCATCCGCTGGTCTGCCGGAAGTTTTGCGACAAGCTCCTGCAGTAGTGAAGGGTTAGACAGGTGAGCGCGTTCATCCGCTGCTTCTATGTGGTCACATAATGCCTGCACCGCCATTCCGAATTCGATGAGTCCTTCAACGCTTGTCGGAGTCGGACTTTGGAGCCGGAATATGCCGCTCTTTTCGTAGTAACGCGTTGATCAGCAACTCCGGGCGACCAAATCGCATTCGAAGGGTCTCGATCACTTGTGGTACTGCCGTGGGTAACACTAACCGACTGCACACTGTTTCGAGCGCTGGTCCTGTTAGGCATAATTGGAGGCGCAAAATGTTTTCTCCGTCCGAGAAACCGCGAGCTTCGGTCGTATAGCGGTAGTTGGAGACACAAATTGGCCACTCGGCCGGATCTCCGCTGAATAGAGGTAGTTCTTTTGCCAGGGACTGTCTAGCTGCCAGCTGATGTTTGGTAGGTCCAATCGGATCTTGTTGGGGACGTGATGACTGACGAGGGGGCTGAGACGACTAAACAGTACGCAGGGGGAGATTTCGCGTTTGTTCGTCTGTTGGAATTTTTTCGGATTGGGAGTTGAGGACGAATTCATCGTTCGAGAGCGCGAATGAATCTCGCAGCTGCTCATTTGGATTTGTAAGAGGCAGATCAATTTCTCCCGGGCGCGCGAAGATTCGCTGCTGCCTTTTGATTAATGGTTTATTGGTCGTGGGGCAATGATCAGGGACTAATTTGCTTATATGTTCAGTGGAGTGACTCAAGGCTTGACGCTTACCTGGGGGTTCCGCTGGTTGACTTACCGATGGCCGGCAACTGTGGCTTACCGACGTCCTCAGCGGCCAAATATCATTCAGCGGCATGGTTCCTCCAATGGCGCCAAGTTCTGAATCACTTTCAGGCTGAATTCGATCGCTCTCGGGAACCGATTGCAACATTCGGTTTACCTTCGGTATGGCACCTGTCTGTTTCCCCACACACGTAGGCTGGCTCGTGACTGGCTTATGCTGCAGCAGCTTCTCTAACTTCGTCGGGTCTGACTCGTTTTCTCGGCTATTGGTTTGCAGCCCTTCTAAAATTTTCCGACATAATTCCAGCTGCGATTGTAGATTTGACAGCTGATCAGACGTAGGATTGGCGCGAGTCTCGCACTGCTCAATCCGGTTCCTGAGTTCTTTCAAGGCAGCTTGGGGGTCCTTCTTCCCCTGCAAGTACTTCACGGTGTTCGGTTCCAGCCTTGTAAAAGGAATGGAAACCATAACTGGTTCGGTCGACTTAGGAGCTTCAGATTATGATTTTGAACGACGATAGACTTCAGCAAGCGGCTTGTCTGGAAGAGTTGACAAAGCGGCCAGCTTACTTGATATAGTCGTTTTGCGGTTCGCAGCACCAGGCAAACCTACATCACCACGGACATCCAGATCATCTACTCCCAAAGCCTTGTCGACGAGTTTCTGCTGTTCGTCAACATGCCGGCGTTGCATTTCCAGTTCCAAACGAGCTCGTTCTAGCTGTTGCCGTTCGACGAGTGCATTCAGGCAGATTGAGAAAACGGACGCCGAGCTGGATTTACTTGATGCACTTCGCAGCGAAATAACGTCTTCGGTCTCTCTGACTGAGCAGTCACCGCACATAAACGATCTACCAGTTATGCTCTCGTCCACACCGGCACACGAAAAGTGTTTCCAAACGTCGCAATGGTCGCATTGGACCATATCCTCCGCATTATCTGGTCGTTGGCAAGCGGTACAGCTAGATTCCTCGCCGCACCGTCCTCTGGCTCTTCTCTTATCCTGTTTGCCGTCCATGCCACCGCGAATTTTGAAGTTTGTCGAAAAAGTTCAGGGTGAATTTTGGGTAGAACCGGTTTCGAGAGCTTTATTATGAGCTTCAACTAGAATATGAATTAACAGGTAAGTACAAAGATTTGTTGTAGTATTTATCACTTACAATTCGGTGGACCACTATTCACTAGTTCACCCTAAGGTACTGTTCTGGTTTTCGCGCTGTGGATCTAGGGTAATTATGTAAGTATTTTGATATCATCACTTTTATATATATATTCTTCTTACTGTTTCTTTTCAGGATTCTCTTTACTTTCAGATGGATAGACGAACTCGTAATGCGGAATTCACGGACCCTATACTACATAGTAATTACGGAATTACAAGCAAGAATTCAATGGACACGAGTTTAACTAACCTCAATATTGTAGTGATACTTGAACACCGATGATTTGTCGAAACCTCACTTTATCGCTAAATATATAGCTCACTTCAGAGAAACAAACTAGAAATTATCTTATTATAATAACTGAAGATTATTTATTTCGCACGGAACGCACGATAATGATTCCTCACTCTATTACGACTAAGGTAATGTAAGGCCGGAAGTATTACATGACACATTGCCATGACATCTGGAGTATGTTGACGCGACGCCTTGACAGCTATCAGGCAGCGCTTCAGGGATGTCGGTGGATAGAGTTGCCTGCTTGCCATCTATTGCGCCAACAGTCTATCATATTTTCGTGACGGTCCCCAATTTTCGCAATCGTAAAGTGTACCCCAATATAGAAAACACAGACGTAGTCCTACGTCAAAAAAAATTAAGCATTCAATGATAATCAATAGTATCAATAGAATTGGCAAATGGCTGAAGGGTTTCCGGATCAATTGATAAGCAAATGTCGAAAATCCATCGAATGATAAAGACGCTATTAGCGTTTGAAATCTATCCTAATTTTTGTGACGGTCTCGAATTTTGAAATTTCCGTATAACACCCTGTATCTGAGTCTTCCCCTTAGACGTAGTTTACGTCAAAAAATCTGTAGCAAACATTAATACTGACAGCATACAATTCTCTTCAGTCATAATGCGAATCAATTGTTTGCATGGTCTCCTTCCGATACTTGCTTGGGATTCAACTACCGACATTAGCGTTGCGCTTTGAATAAAATTCATCTCGGAACCGATTTCTTTTTCAATCATCAACAGGAAAATACAAAGTTTGAGTCTCGCTGGAAAATTTCATGTTATGTCGACAAAATCCAAATCGTTGCAAACATCACATTATTGAATAAATTGCTGTAGCAATCTTTTGCTGACAGCCTTTGCTCGGACCGGCACTAATGCTATGATTCCGCTACCGATGCCAAACAATTATGCTTTGTTCTATGCAGTGTTGTGCTGAATCATTATCAGACGATAATGATTTCGATTTTCATGTGAAAACTTTTCACGTGAAAACAGTAGGCGAGTTGTCACCGGTGACAACTTCTCAAATTTTGTACTCAAACGATAGTAAACACAGAATTTTCATTCAAACATTAATCTTTACTAATATCAGCTAATTGTCAACAGACTCGTTGTACCGTGCGGGACCGGAATCCGTACAGCACCGAAATCTGTCCACCTCATGAGATATCAATAAATTAAAGAAGTTTAAAGGTAATTAATGTCGAAATAATTAATCTTAACCTGTTCAGTTACTTGACAGTAAGCTTTTAGGCCATAGAATTGGAAAGAAGGCTTTGAAATTAAAACCACAAAAATCAAAAACAAATCTCCACCCACCAAACGCGGAGTTTGTTCAGCCATTTTGTTTTCGGGTGGAGCATAATTGCACCAAAAGTAACTGTGTTTTGATTGCTAATTGCATATCATTTCATAAGATAAGCGGAAAACAAATCGAAGGGATCGCTTCTCAAGGTGCATATCGAACTATTTACAGTGGTAGTTTAGTCAATCAGACTGTTTAAATTTTAATATTTAGTTAAGAAATAGCTGTACGGATTTTGATCCTTTCATTCAAAATCCGTCCTCGGTGGACGGATTTCGAGTCAGGAGTAGTTGATTTATTTCATTATTTTATCATGTTTGTCTTAGTTTTTCATGAGTAAATGTGAAACACTTCAAAAGTAGAAGCCTTCATGCGCCTGTGTCAATGACAAACGTTTTATTCACATTCGATTCCTACTTTCTAATGACTTTTTCATATACTAAGGTGCTTAAGTGTACGGATTTCGATGCCCCACGGTATCTTCTATTCTATGAAGTAAGTTTGTCTAATATCAACATTCTCAATCATTAAAATCATATAAACTCCGAATTACGCTAGAAAATTTCACCGAAGAATTTTCCAGTTCCTAGCGGTTTTAATTTAAAAAAATTATTTCAACTTAACCTTCCTCCCAAATATAATGATGGTCCTGAAAAGAACCGATAAATTTCCACTTATGTGTCTTGTTAACAGCAGCCACTGCGCGACCCCCATCCGATGATTCGGCTCATCGAACGCCGTCGATTGCCAGATCCGCCGAAGATGGGACACGTATGCAAATGATGTGCTGCTGCTGCCACGACCGCCACCACCACCGAGTGAAAACATTTCATCCGTACCACCACCCCTGAGACAGCCGTTGTCACTGGGACCGCTTCTGGACGCCCTGGTCCGCTTTCCGTGACATCCAGAATGAAAATAACGCGCGCACGCGAAACACGGGGCTTTGTATACACAGGGAAAACGAAGCAGGGGATCAAAAGGCCCGTACGTTACTGCAATCTGATGTCCGTGTTGGGGATTTATGCACGGGATTGAATTTTTCACCCGGTTTGGAAAGAAATAACATTTTCAACAGTTTAACGTTGATAATCAATAGTATCAATAGAATTGGCAAATTGCTGGAGAGTTTCCGAGTCGATTGATAAGCAAATGTCGAAAATCCATCGAAAGATAAAGACGCTATTACCGTTTGAAATCTTACATGATTTCGTGACGGTCCCCAATTTGGAAATTTTCATTTTGCACCCTGTATCCGAGGCTTCCCCTTAGACGTAGTTTACGTCTGTCCACTCCGGAACCTACCCCCGATACTGGCTAGGAATATCCTCCTTCTAGCCTAGGCTCCGGTAGCGCACAAGTATAATTAGCCTCCCAAACGACACCAAAATTCATCCCACCACTGGATCAAATTGCCACCATTCAGCGCGAACAATAATCGCACACGAGCAATATCAGTGAAAACCACTCCCTTTTTTCACTGTTCACTCCTTAAAACCACCCGCAGTCAAGGATTATCCCAGGATTAAGTTCTTTCGTTGATGCACTTTAAACACGGACCGTTTTCTAATATTAAACTGTATTAAAATCTAAATTTACTGCTACTCAATTTCAACAACATACGGTATCCAATATAACCGACCGAACCAAATCTAGTTTACGTTTGTACTGTGGACTGGTCACTGGTATCTTCATCAGAGCAATCCAACCTTCCCCCTTTCTCTGATGAAGATATCAGTGACGTCATCGTTCTGATCATAGTCCGACAGTGAGAGCTTATCTCCGTCGGTTGCTCTGTTGTGGTCTACGGCATCTCTACCCATCGGCTGGTCAGCTGCTATCGGCATAGGAAGAATGGCACAGCAGCAACGATCGTCCCAACAGCGTACAGCATTGTTCTCCCTTCGCTCCATCCATGCCGCATTATAGACGATCTGCTATAGTGCTATCGCTGGTAGAGCAGCCGAGCAACAACATCCATTGCTCGTCGGGCGATAGATCCACTGCAGATTATAATGCCTTACGTAATCTAACTGCTGCTAGAGATAGCAGCAAACCACTGGTGTACACAGGGGGCGAGCCCAAACAACGTCAAAACGGCTTTTGCAATAAACAATTGCAAATATGAATTTACCCGGATGCCGTTTGGCTTAAAAAACGCGCCGGCTATATTTCAAAAAGCCATTGATGACGTCCTTCGAGATCACATCGGATAAATCTGCTACGTGTACATAGACGACGTAATTGTATTCGGGAGCACCCTCGAAGAGCATTTGAAAAATCTACACACAATTTTGGACACCCTTAAGAAGGCGAATTTAAGGTTACAGTTGGATAAATCTGAATTTTTGCATTCCGAGATTGAATATTTAGGTCATATTATCACGGAGAACGGAATTAAGCCGAGCACAAAAAAATCGAAGTTATTAATAGGTATTCAGAACCAAAAAACCTTAAGGAACTTCGCTCATTCCTGGGCATGGTAAGCTATTACCGCAGATTTGTAAAGGACTTTGCGAAAATCGCAAAACCCCTTACAAATCTTTTGCGAGGGGAGAGGAGTCTTACATCTAATAGAAAAATTTCTTTATCCAAGTTGGAAAAACGTTGTTTCGAAAAGCTTAAAACCATTCTATCCTCTGATGATATCCTTATTTATCCCGATTACAATAAACCTTTCGTATTGACAACGGACGCATCAGACTTTGCCATTGATGCCGTCCTCTATAATAAATGCTCTGTACCGGAAAAAGAAATGCTGGCCATTTACTGGTCTCTGCAAATATTTAGGAATTATCTCTATGGTGCTAAATTCCAAATTTTAACGGATCATCAACCCTTGACTTTCGCCTTGTCACCTAAAAACACAAATGCCAAACTTAAGCGATGGAAGGCATATCTGGAAGTACACGATTACAAAATCGTTTATAAACCAGGCAAAGCCAACGTTGTGGCAGATGCACTTAGTAGAATTGTGTGCTCTATGACTGGCACACAGCACTCTGCCGAAGAGAGCGACGATCTTTATATTGAGGCTACCGAATCACCAATCAATATTTTTAAACCACAGATAGTTTTAAAAGAAGGCATTGACAAAGTGATTGTTTCCCATCCTTTTCCAGAATACACAAGAATAGAAGTTTCCATATCAAACACTAATGAAGATTCTATTTTTCAGGTAAAGCCTGTCCACGTTAAATTTCGGACACCCATTTTCCAACACGGTTTTTAAACATTTTTAGCAACCACTGAGACGAACTATTTACATGACAGCTCCATCTCTTCGCTTTACTGCTGCTTTCAGCATGTCTTAGCTCTCGTCCAAATTGATGAAATGGCGACAAATCAATTTAACATTATCCAATGTCCGAAATTTAACGTGGACAGGCTTTACTCAAAAAACATTACGATCATTCTAGAATTAACGGACTACTTACTACTGAAAATTTAATGGGTAAATTACAAGAAGTTTACCGAAAACATTTTGGCCAAAACAAAACTTTAAGAATCCGTTACTCTCAAAGAATGTTAGAAGATGTTAGCGAGGAAGATCGACAGTGGACGATCATCCGTGATGAGCACTACAAGGCTCATAGAGGTTCCGACGAAAATAAACAAAAAATCTCTAGAACATTTTTCTTTCCAATATAGCAAACTGCCAAATCTGCAACGAGTGCAAATATGACAGGCATCCGATAAACTTTCCAATTCAAGAAACACCGATTCCTACAGACCCGTTTGAAATAGCACACATCGATATAATGTATTTGGAAAATCATAGCTTCCTAACTTGAATAGATAAATTTTCAAAATTCGCTCAAATAACGCAAATCGAATCTAGAGCAGCAGTCGATCTTACACCACACCCACCACACTTGTGATGGATGGAGAAAAATTCTTTATGACAGGAGCACTAACTAATTTTGACGTAGGACTTACGTCTCTCTTTACTATACCGGGTGTCATTTCAAAATTTCTAAATCGGCCGCGTTACGCTGTGTTGAAAGATTTCAAACGTTAATAGCTTTCACCCTAGTGAACAGATTTCTGCAGTTAACTCCTCAATCGACAGCTTTCAAGTATGCCTTTCATATTAATGCTTGATAAGACCCGAAAAACTTGTTTCAATAGGCATGAAACTGTTTCCAATGAAAAACATTGAGCTCAAGGGAACCTATAAATATGGGTACCGCATCATTCTTGCATCATTCCATTACCACGTTCTGATTGGTGCAGACGTCAACGAATGAGCTCACGCTAGGTCTGCTAAGAAGGCATAAAATAGCGCAGCGCGAATTTTTCCTCTCAATCTGACCGAAACAGGCAAAGCAATAACAGCAGCGCATCGTCGGAATGTTTGAACGGTTGCATCATCGTCTCAGCCACGCATTCGCAAACCTAAGCCTTTTTATGAGCAAGGCAGAATCGTCAGCATTCTCAGGTCAGCATCATCGGCATTTTCAGCCCGTCATTGTCGAGAAGCCAACAGTAAGCGCGGCACGGCGGTGTGTGACGATAGAGTGTCGACGACAACACTACTGATCAAGTTTTCTCGGCCGATGGCAACAGCGGTTAAGCGTTTGGTATTCCTGCAGACATCGATTCATAATGTTTTAAACAATCATAAACTCCCAGTTGAACCGTTCAAGAGGAAATTTACATCTAACATTGTGAATGGATCTTTTCAGAACCACTAATCATTGCGAGGGGTGCTTAAACGTGTAATTCAATGTGCAGCATAACATGTCGAAATAATGTCCTAGAAATCATCACATGATCCCATTTTGGAATCTTAGGCTGTGAACCATTCCACCGATTCATTTAACTTTTAGTTAAAATTTGACACTTCGATGGTTATTTTCCCATCGTGGTTAAAATTTTACGCCGAAGCCGACCCATTTGAGTTTTGACAGATTGATAGTTATTCGGAACGAAATGGATTTGGCGCCAATTTCCTCGCGAACAAAGTTTAACTATCGAACTGTCAAATCTAACCATGTTCCGGAGCAGGGTTATTTTTAACCACGGCGAAATAACCATCGAACTGTCAAATTTTAACTTAAAGTTAAACGAATCGGTGGAATGGTTCACAGCCTTAGTTTAAAAATGAAATGTTGAAAAATGTAATTAAAATTTTCAAAAATTGTAAAATTAGTGTAATATTTGCAATTATCGCACCCCTGGCAATCATTTTTAGGCGTTAGTCATCTTTGGTAACCCAAGATGGTGTGAATGTGCTGTCTGTTGCCCAATATATGGGGATTCTCGAAGTGGACCATGTTGTTAATGTACTATATACATATGTGACAAATCATTTTTGCTTGGTTGGTCAACGTAAAGGTAGAACCAACAAATGTTTTGCGATGTATTCATCAAAGAGGTGGAACATCGGCTTAAGTTGCAATGCTATAATGAAGAAATCATTCGCTTTATTGATCAATGTAAAGGTGTAGCCATCAGCTGATTTACAATGGTATTATTCATCGAAAAGGCGGAGCTTCGGCGGATTTCCTATGCTATGATAAGATAATTTTACATGCCTACCACGTTTACTAAGAGGCAATCCCGCAACTTGTAATTTTACGGTGAATCCACTCATCGTACAAGTCATCTATCTTGATGATCAACACCTGCTAATCAATTCAGCAGCAAATTTTACATTATCATCACATTGTGGAATTACCGACAGAAATCTGTCTGGATCATTCGTTATCTACTTTGATAACTGTTATCTAAGCATCAACGATATTGCATACCACAAGAGAACACAGAATCTGCCGGGCAATCATATGCGACTACCATTGGACGGCATTGAAGTAAGTAAACACAGAGAAGTTCTCTACATCAGCTTGGAACATCTTCACAAGTTGCATATGGAAACCAGAAAGGAACTGGACATCATTAGCTTATCGGCCAAAAGTTTAAGTTGGCCACATTGGACAGTACAAGGAGGAATTTCATTCTCTCCGCTCATAATTAGTTTGATTATTCTCAGCTGTTTCAGGAGACGATCCTTTAAGATTGAGTTCAACGAGAAATCTAGGAACATCTCAAATGAAACGAACAGTCAACATCATAACATCTTTCAAAAACCTTTACCAGCCAACCTGATTCGTATGGAACCGAATCTCTAAGGAAGGTCGAGTTAACGGCCGAAGCCACCTGTTCAACGACACATGACGACAACGAAGAATGCTGACCATCACCATTACCTTTGGTCGGCAACGAAATACATCAGAAACGGGGACAATATGGATTGCGGACGAAGACCGGACGAGGGACGATGGACCGAGGGAGGACGACGTGAAGAGTGGTGCAGTGGAGAAGTGTAATTCGACAATTATGATTTTATTGAGTTGTGATTAAACCATTGATGGAAATAAAAAGTCAGTTTATGTTAGACTAGCAAGTAGAGTAGTTGTTTTGCCTATCTCGTATACTAAGTATACGTAAAGGCTATATGATCGCTCCAAAAACAAACTTTTTATAGAAGGCCCGGAGACCTATAGTGTTATATACCGATCGACTCAGCTCGACGAATTGAGGTGATGTCTGTGTGTATGTGTGTGTGTGTGTTTTTTTTCTTTTCTTCCTAAACAATGGAGGGGGAATCTGCTCAACAGACATCCTGGGTTGACCAGGAAGTGCGGGGTTAGGGACCACCTCCGACAGCAAACGAGGGAGGCAGGACTACATCCCCGACCCGCTAAACCGTTTCCATTGCCGCCAAGCCCATAGTCCCTTCGGTACAACCAGAAAGTAATGCTTCAAAGGGGGGCCAGTGCACAACGCACCCTCGAGGTTAGCTGCGTGTCCTTGCAGCACCGAACATCGTAACTCGCTTTTCTAGAAGAACACCATGGTATCGTGCCAGCGCGTTGCCGGCTTTCCAGGTGGCCTTACCACGCCCTATGTCCTCGGAAGGTGGGAAGGGTCGACTTCGCGCCTGCTTCCCTCTGCACGACTGGTATCAAGAATGATGATGCCGCGTGCACCCCAAATTGACCTTTCTGCGATAGGGCCTATTCGCCCAGCACACAGAGGGACTTGCCGACGCGAGGCCTACGCCTGCCCCAGCCTTGACGAGGACCCCTTTCCGTCCTCGGGCTCGGAACCCGCCCGGTTGACCGACGCCGCGAAAGCGACGATACCATGTTGTTCTTCGCGCGGCCACTTGTTCGATAAAAGGATCGAGTTCGACCACAGAGCATGACCACCGGTATGATCCATGCAGCCGACTCCGATCCCTTGGACCACCTCTTAATTGCGCCTGAACTAGCCATCCTTGAGTCCACGCGCCACCTTCTGTGTAGCTCCGAGACGATTTGGGCGATAGCCGATAAAACGGCGTTCCAGCCAACTTCATCTTTACACATCCTCCGAACTAGGTTGTCCGGGGTAGTGTCCAGACCACATGTGGCAAGCATGTGGTCACGCATTGCGCGAAAACGTGAGCACACGAACAACACGTGTTCCGCCGTTTCCTCTAAGCCTGCGCACACCAAACACTCGGGCGAGGCCGAGCAAGCCAGCTGCGTTACCTGCACTTTGATTTTGCAGCACGCTTAAACGCCGGGCACATCGAATCCCCCATGGGGTGCTTGCTGTTCACAGCTTTGCTGGAACAAATCAAACAATTGGGAGGGTTCGTGCAGCATTGTGCCTTATGTCCCTCCAATCCGCAGCGTCGGCAGAGATTGCTTCTGTCAGGGCCTTTGCAGTCCCATTGCTTGTGCCCCGGTTCCAGGCACTTGAAGCAAACTTCGGGTTGCTCGTATATGCGCACAGGGCATACCGACCATCCCACCTTGACGCTCCCTAACTTGACTACCGTGGAGGCGTCCGCTGCAGATAGCCGAACCAATGCTACCTGCGTCCCTGCCGGACCTTTCCGTAGCCGAACGGCTGCGGTGGTCGTCTCCACTTCACACTGTCGCCGCAGTGCCGTGACGAGCTCTTCGACTTCAGAGATCTCGTCCAGGTCGTTAACCCTTAGATTCACCTCCGTTGTGAGTGCCCTCACCTTGACCGTCTCGCCTAGGACCTCCTCCGCCAACTTCTTGTAGGCGGCGCCCCAATTTGCGAGACGCCCCGCTTCAGCTCGAGTATCATCTCGCCCATCCGGGTACGTCTTATTCGACGTACGTCGGCGCCGAGTTCACCGAGCTTGACGTCACTCCTCATCGCCTTCAAAACATCCGAGTACTTAGCCTCGTCCGCCGTAATGACTAAGGCATCGCCCTGGAGCGATTGGCGCCTACCCTAGACTTCTTGCTACCCTCATTCGCCTGGGCCTTCTTTTCGGCCTTTGACGTCTTCGGTTTCCTCTTGTTCTTGACCAGGGTCCAGGAGGCGTCATTCCCCTCTATTTCCCTGGTCTGTTGCGGCTGAGAACTTTCAGCCTGCCGTAACCGCTTATCACCGTCTTTCCTGAGTGGACGGACCTTTCCAGGTCCTTCCTCCCCCGGTTTTGGAGGTACCTGACCGGGGTTCAGCTTCCCAGCCCCACTACCCTTGTTCGGGGTAGTAACCCTCCGCGTTTTGGAGCGGCCCCCAGGGAGCTCATCCCCTGGAGACTGTCTCCCCCGTTTGTGTGTGTGTGTGTGTGTGTGTGTGTGTGTGTGTGTGTGTGTGTGTGTGTGTGTGTCTCTGTGCGCACCCACCCAAAAAAATGTCACTCATTTTTCAGGTACTTATCCTTAACCAATTTACTCGCAACAAGTTGCATTCGACGCAGAATACTCTCCCATTGTTTCCTATTGAAAATTGGCCAGATCGGACTATGGGCTCAAGAGTAATGGCCAAAATACTATTTTCATAATGCACGAGAAAGGCACCATCACCGCTAGGTGGATTGATCAGGGTTTTTTAAAAAGGCTATCACGTCCGTGAATAGTTAACTCGCGTAGTCGCGTTGCCAGTTGGGTGAAAATCGGAACTAGCTGCTCCGATGTGTAGAGCGATGGGTCGCCCTTGGCCGGAAGGGGCTCATTATCCTGACGACGGAATCCAGGGGGAGGAAGCGACATTCCAGTTCGAGACAGCAGCACATACGGACGTGTTTTTTTTTGCTCGCGCATTTTTTCCAAGTGTTTTTTTTTCGTTCGTTCGCTGTTTACGTTTTCGCTTCGTCGCGTTGGCGTTATTTTCTCCCGCACCCGTCATGGGAGACTCGGTGGCCGATTCGGTCGCTGGAAAAGTGCCTAAGAGCACTGCTCTTGGAGGCGCGGGTAACCCCTCCAAGCAGCTTTTGCAGAGCAACGTGTTCTCGCCGCTTGATGACGCCGGAAATCCACCGAAAAAGAGGAAGAAGCAGCAATCGCAGCTGCCGCAGGTGCAACCGGAGCGGAAGGAGAAGTGCCCGCCCGTGTTTGCGATCCGCCGGACTTACGCCCAAAAATTCGCCAACTGATCGCTAAGGGGCTGAAATGTACTTTTCGGTTCTGCAGCGAGGGCGTGAAAGTAATGCCGGAAAACAAGGAACATCATCAATCCGTCGTGGAGTTCCTCGAGGTCCACAAGTATGAGTACTACACTCATGACCACCCAGGCACGAAGCCGCTCAAGGCTTTGCTGCGAGGACTTCACGACATGAAGGAGGAAGAGCTCCAAGCAGAGCTTGAAATTTGCGGACTGAAGCCAGTGGCCGTGCACAAGATCGCTCGTCACGACAAGACGAGGAGATATCGCGACCAGCTTTACCTGATTCATCTGGAGCACGGCTCCACTACCTGGAAGGACTTGAAGCTGGTTGACGTTATAAATTACACCGTCGTTGACTGGGAGCGATATCAGCCAGTGCACCGCGATGTCACGCAATGCACCAATTGCTTCAATTTCGGGCACGGCACCAGGAACTGCCGCATGAAGCCGCGCTGCAACAAGTGTGGCGAACCCCATCCGACTGACGAGTGCGACAAAATGGAGGTGGCCGATCCCAAGTGCGCCAACTGTGGCGACAAACATCGGGCCACCACAAAGGGCTGCCCAAAGCGAGCCGAGTTCCTGGAAATCCGGAAGAAGGCTTCCACCAGGACCATTCCGAAGAAGAACCGTGTTCCTGTAATCAACGAGGTGAACTTTCCAGCCATCCCGGCTCCCCGTCGTGTGATTCCAATACTCCCACCGCTATAGCCACACAAGCGACTGGCAGCGGCAGCTGCATCGGTCCAAACTTCAGCATCGTCGGCACCATCCACCAGCGAATGGTTCCCGCTCCCTCCTCCTGGGTTCTGTCGGCAGTCGGAGAACGAAGCCGTCCCACCGGAGGAATCTGCTCCGCTCTACACCCCTGAGCAGCTGATGCCAATCTTCTCCCAGCTCGCCACTCGGCTGCGTGGTTGCAAAACCCGATTCGACCAGGTCTTCACTCTTGGCATGTTCATAATTGAAAATGGCTGCTAGGGTGGGCCTGGTCAACTGGAACGCTTGCTCGCTCAAGAGCAAAATAATTGAGCTGAAGGATTTCCTTGAGGAGAAGGAAATAGACGTGGCGTTCATCACCAAAACGCACCTAAAACCGGAGGTGAACGTCAACATCCCGGACTTCCGCATCGTGCGACTCGACCGGCCGACCAGGGGTGGTGGTGTGGCCATCTCTCTTCGCTACAACATCAATCAATGGCGTACTGTCCAACGCAAGCCAAAGCCGGCGATGGATCATCGGCTGCCCTTCGGAGGGACATCGTCAAACTTACGCGGAGGCAAGGCCAGTATATCATTGCCGGCGACCTAAATGCCAAACATCAAGCCTGGATCAACAGTCGCGGCAATCGAAACGGCTCCATCTGGAGCAACGACATGGAGGAAGGCCACTACACGATCTTGAGCCCGGATTCCCCCACTCGGCTGAGTAGGTCTGGTGTCCACGCAACCCTCGACCTCTACATAACAAACATGAACGTCCACGTCTCGCAGCCGGTCGTCTACCAGGAGTTCAGCTCGGATCACTATCCGGTGGTGGCGGAAGTGGGCTCCTCGGTCAATCGGCACCAGCAGTCACGGCGAAACTACCATCGAGTGAACTGGCAGCGGTTCCAGCAATGCGTCGACAACACCATTTATTACGAGGTGCGTCCGGAGACGCCGGAAAGTATCGACCGCCAGCTGTGCGCCATCGAAGAGGCAATCTCGGTGGCCAGAAAGCAGCATGTCCCGACGGCTCGGCAGGTGAGCAAATCCTTAAACATCGATACACTCACCAAAGATTTGATTCGATTGCGGAATGTCACTCGCAGGCAGTTTCAGCGTACTGGACTGCCTGAGCTTAAGGCACGCTGCACGAATCACAAAAAATATCAAGGCCAGAATGGTGGACCTAAAAAATAACGACTTCTCGAATAAGATCCGCACTCTCCCAGATTATGCTAAGCCGTTCTGGAAAATGACCAAAATTCTAAAATCCAAGCCTCGGCCCATTCCACCTTTGATCCCACTAGACAATAATGGCTCTAAGGATCGCTTGATAACTCCTGCAGAGAAGTTCGCTGAAATAGGTCGTCACTTCGTCAGCTCACACAATCTTGGGCAGAGCATCGTCAGTCCACACGAAGCAGCCGTCAACGAGCATGCTAACAACATCCATTTGATTCCCAACGACCTCAGCTGGCGAATTGACGGCCTATATCAAATCATTGAAGAACATGAAGGCCCTAGGCTTCGATAGCATCGTTCTTTGAGCACCTCTCGCTGATCTTTAATCAGTGTCTCCGGCTCAGCTACTTCCCATCGTCCTGGAAGTCATCCCCATCCGGTAGCCTGGGAAGGATCCTTCCTCCCCCAGAAGTTATCGTCCCATCAGCCTTCTCTCAGGGTTATCCAAGCAATTCGAAAAAGCTATTCATCACCGGTTACTTGAGTCTGCCGAAAATCTCAACATCTTGCTCGAGGAACAGTTTGGTTTCCGACGCGGTCGGTCAACTGTACACCAACTGACTCGAGTTACCAACGTCCTCAGGCGGAACAAGTTTGTCTCAAAAACATCCGCCATGGCCTTACTAGATGTCGAGAAGGCATTTGACAATGTATGGCATGATGGCCTGGTGTACAAACTACAACGCTACAATCTTCCCAGCTACCTGGTGAAAATCATCAACAATTACCTGTCGGCAAGGACATTCCGGGTCTCAATCAGCGGAGCGAGTTCCAATGCGCACAACATCGTCGCAGGCGTCCCCCAGGGCAGTATCCTCGGGCCCCTGCTTTTCAATCTATTCACCTCCGACATGCCAGAACCTCCAGAAGGCGGCATTCTGTCTCTGTTAGCAGATGACACCTCCATTGTATACAACGGTAGAGTAATCAGAGCGCTAGTGGCAAAACTCCAACGAGGCCTGGATGCCCTGACCGATTACCTCACCAGCTGGAAGATCTGTATCAACGCGGCGAAGACCCAGGTCATCATTTTCCCCCACTCCAAATCCCCTAAACTTGTTCCGCCTGGGGACTGTAAAATCATCCTCAATGGCACGACTGTAGAATGGACCAATGAGGCCGACTACCTTGGCTTGACCCTCGACAGCAAACTTATTTTCCGCCAACAGGTTGACAAGACGGTGACGAAGTGTAACGTTTTGTGTAACGAAACTACTGTACCCTTTGATCAACCGCCGGTCGTCATTGTCCCTGAAAAATAGGCTTGCTGTCTACAAGCAAATCATTCTCCCTGTGATCGAATATGGCATGCTGGTCTGGGAGAGCTGCGCTAAAACCCATCACCTCAAACTTCAACGGGTCCAAAACAAATTCCTGAGGATGATCTTCAACACCCCTCCCAGGACAAGAACATCCGAGGACCACCGTCTGGCCGGGATAAAAACCTTACATGAACGCTTTGGTGAGTGTAAAGAAAAGTTTAGGGTCCGTTGCCTGCACTCGGACTAAGAAGCGCTTAGGGCGCTAGTTCCAACCTAGGTTATCTTTTTTTTTTCCGAGTTCGTTTATTTGGTAGGCTCAGGCGTGTATAACACTTTACGGAGCCATGGTTCTTTGTGATATATACAATCAATATCATTTATTTTTTCAGTTAGTAAGAGAGGGCAACCTAGGTTATCAATAATGTTTATTGTAAATATTAGTGTGCATAGTAGTTAGGTTATCAAATTTTAAAAACACACTAGCGCCTCCTAAAGGCCGTCATGATATATCATATCC